>NW_009718224.1:0-1250 GCF_000703405.1 Apaloderma vittatum
AAACTACAAAAATGACCATATTGGTCTGTTTCCCCCCCCAAAATCCACCTTTAACTACATAAATTACCATTTTTGGGCCATTTTCCAAAAAAAACCCCACCTTTAACTACAAACATTTTCATTTTGGGACCATTTGCCCCCCAAAAATCCACGTTTAACTACAAAAATGACCATTTGGTGCCATTTTCCCCAAAAAAATCCACCTTTAACTAAAAAAATTTCCATTTTGGGGTCATTTTCCCAAAAAAAATCCACCTTTAACCACAAAAATTTCCATTTTGGGGCCATTTGCCCCCAAAAAATCCACCTTTAACCACAAAAATTTCCATTTTGGGGCCATTTTCCCAAAAAAAATCCACCTTTAACTAAAAAAATTTCCATTTTGGGGTCATTTTCCCAAAAAAAATCCACCTTTAACCACAAAAATTTCCATTTTGGGGCCATTTGCCCCCAAAAAATCCACCTTTAACTAAAAAAATTTCCATTTTGGGGTCATTTTCCCAAAAAAAATCCACCTTTAACCACAAAAATTTCCATTTTGGGGCCATTTGCCCCCAAAAAATCCACCTTTAACCACAAAAATTTCCATTTTGGGGCCATTTTCCCAAAAAAAATCCACCTTTAACTAAAAAAATTTCCATTTTGGGGTCATTTTCCCAAAAAAAATCCACCTTTAACCACAAAAATTTCCATTTTGGGGCCATTTGCCCCCAAAAAATCCACCTTTAACCACAAAAATTTCCATTTTGGGGCCATTTTCCCAAAAAAAATCCACCTTTAACTAAAAAAATTTCCATTTTGGGGTCATTTTCCCAAAAAAAATCCACCTTTAACCACAAAAATTTCCATTTTGGGGCCATTTGCCCCCAAAAAATCCACCTTTAACCACAAAAATTTCCATATTTTGGGGCATTTCCCCCAAAAAAATCCACCTTTAACTGCAAAAATGACCATTTGGGGCCATTTCCCCCCCAAAAATCCACCCTTAACTACAAAAATTACCATTTTGGGACGTTTTCCCCCAAAAATCCACCTTTAACTACATAAATCACCATTTTTATTTTATTTTTTGACTCAATATTGACTCTGTTCGTTTTCCCCATCCCCGGCGGTTGGTTTTTCCCCCAAAATTAGAGTTTTTGAACCCAAAAAAAGCCCTTAAAGGGCCCCAACCCCTGCAGCCAATCGCTTAAGCTGCGCCCAAAGTGCCGTTATTTGAATTTTTGAGGGAATCGGGCCCGTTTTTCCCA
>NW_009718224.1:1295-1642 GCF_000703405.1 Apaloderma vittatum
GCCTTTTTTGAAGGGAATCCAGGGGTGACTGGATTTAAACTGGGTTTAAACTGGCCCCAAACGGGGCTTTTTGGGCGACCGAGCTCCTGGTGGGGACGTTTTGACTCTAATTACGATCGTTTCGGGCTTAAGCCGGACCTAAACCTGATTCCTTCGGGGCTTTCAGCCCGGAACGGTGGTTTTCAGGGATTAAACACGTGGTTTGTGAGATTAGAAATAATTTTATAATTCGGGATATATAATGTAACCTGTATAATCTATAATCTATAATTATGTAATTAAAAATAATATTATTTCTAATATTATTTTGGTGATTTCTAATTATTATTTCTATTATTTCTATTATT
>NW_009718225.1:0-11183 GCF_000703405.1 Apaloderma vittatum
TGAGCGAGGGATATCGCTGCTGGGTACTTGTGTGCGTTCCCGGGAGGAGAGGAGGTGAGTGGGCAAGGCGCAGCCCGGGCAGGTGGGCTGGGCAGCTGCAGCATCTCAAGCGCTCCTGCCAGCCCCTTCGCTCTAGTCCCCGAATTCCTGGCTGGATTTGCAGCTGAAGATAAGTATGTCCCAGCCTTCCCCAGTTCTGCAAGCACAGTGAAACTTGTTACAGCTTTCCTTGTCTCTTCTCCTTGGTGTGCCCACGTCCCCAGAGGGAGTTGTGCCATGGCCCTCTCTTCCCTTTCTCTGATGGACTCGCAACAAGTGAGAAGCCTCAAACGGATGATAAATTAAACACTCCTCTTGGTGCCCCTGTTGGCTGGGTAAGGACCAGAGGCTTCTGCTGAAAACACAGAAGCTTTGGTTACATGGTGCTGGTGAATTAATTCAGAATTGCAGCCCTTTCACCTTTCAGCAAGCGTTCAGATGCTACAGCAGAGCAGTAATGCATTCAGACTGCTGCCCCATCCCCAGACTGTTAGAAATGACTGTCAGACAAATTAAAGGCACTCCCTGAACCTTTGGGAGGCAAACCGATAAAGGAGGTTATCAATGTGCTCATTTTGTGGCCACTAGTGTCCTCTGATGCTTCTCTGGTCTGATCTTGACTCTCCTCAGTAAGGCAGGATGCCGCTAGAGCAGCACAGCGATACACCCAGGTAGCACCCTCGTGCTTTCCTGGGAAAGCTCTGGAGCGCCAGAGCTGCAAGAATCCAAGCTCGCAACTCTCTGACTGTCTCAAACCCTACTTCTGCATCTCCCCTCTTTCAAGCATGGCATAAGGCTGCCTTAGCAAAAGGCAAATTCCCTGGCACGTGCAGAGATAAAGAGAGTTTATATGTCTGTTCCCTTATGGTGGATTTGATTCTTTTCAGTGCAAACTGTGATCACACTATGTAGAAATAAACAAAATATAGCAACTTTGTTTACTGCTCAGCTACACAAAAACTTTAAAAGACTGTTCTGAGGCTCCCTTTTCAAGGATGCGGGCACAGGGCTGGTCAGGTACCACCTGCAGTCTGACCCCTCGGTTCCCCAGTCACACTGTGCTGCTCTGCAGGTACTTACAAAGCTGAAAGAAAAGGCCTTAATTTTGTTTCTTGTTGCGAAAAACAATCTCTCCAGCACAAAGACACATTTAGGATATTTCTGAATCGAAATGCTGAGAAACGGTCCAGCAAGACTGAGATCTGGTGCACAGAGTGCCTTTCAGAGCCACTGGTTCCTGCAGCTTCCCCCCTCAGCCCCGCTTCTGCACCGCAGGAGCTCCTCAACAGGTATTTGCTACCGTTCCGGCCGCTTTTAACTCCTGTTACAAGATCTGGCGTTTGTCCCAGATGTATTTCCTATTAGTGATTGCACAACAGTGCGTAGTGGTACAGGAAACGAGCGGAGACACATGGCCTGTTGTTAGATAGAAATCTCCCTGCTTGGTTGTTTGTTCTAAAGCTGCTTTAGCCGGTGCTGAGGGAGGTTCTCTTTTTCACCAATGGGCCCTTGTGTTCAAAAAAAATGCTCTTGGATCGATTACACAGAGAAGCGAACCGGTCCCGTCAATAGGAAGACATTTTCCTTTCCTAGGAAACATTACACAGATGTTATCTTAAAAAATCTCATGGGGTTTTTTTGCATCGTCAGTACTTAAAATTCTTGAGTGAAAAGGCTGGTAAAACCTGCACGAGAAGATGAAATAGCCTTCAAAGAGCACAGTGTGCCTGGGAAGAGTCTGGGTCACTCCTCGCTTGCAGTGGTAGAAACCTGGAAAGACTGCTGGCCGTTGTGTCAGGAAGCTGGCCCAGAGCCACATTCCAGTAACCCCGAGTGGTGATTCTGCAGCCCACAGGGGATGCATCCTATGACATTTTTTCTGGGAAGGGAGAGGGAGCAAGGTTTGTCCTTGGTAGATCAGGGTGGGTTTTTGTTCTTTCTAAGGACCTCTAGGCCATGTGCTGTGCTTTGGCAGTACATCAATGGAAACCTCTGCAGCCAGCTGAAAGCATATTTCTAACAGATGGGTTTGGAAACTCCACAAGGGAGGGAAATCTTTGCTAAAGGTATTGAAGTAGTCTCACTGGTATTATCTGTCCCATCTGCAATGCACACAGCTGGCACAAAACCTTCTGACCTTCTGAGGTGTGTTTCCACCACGCTGCTGGTCCTTCTTGCTGGCAGAGGGCAAGACCAGGTGTGCTTGAGCTTCTGGCAATGAGCCGTAGCACCAGGTACAACAGACTCTGTAAAGCTGGGATCCAATGTGGCAGTGCTGCTTGAGTGTGGTATGGTTAGGGGAGGTGATTTTCTTTTATTTTTTTTAAATTTTGTTGTCTTTCCCAGAGAGAAAACGTTGCCTTTGCTGACTTTCCAGTCAAATCTTGAAGCCCTGGAGTTCAGGTTCCTGCATTCCAAAGGCTGGCATTGCAGGCTTGTCTTAGTGCCCTTGAAATGAACTTTGCCCATCTCAGACTGGTTTGTTGATGGTGCAGACTGGGCTATAAAGTTGAGTGACTTGTTCTTTCTCTGCACACCTGAGCTATCAGTGCTTGCTTTTTCTCTTCACAGTGATTCAAGTGGCCTTATTTTGTTTCCTCCCACTTTGCTCTGTGGTAAGTGACCATATGAAAAATCCTGTCTAATATGAGTGCACTGCCTTCCCTTTCCTCTCCTGGATTAGAGGATGAACTTGGAGTATGGCAACTTTGGACAGTTCTCTTAAATTCTGCTCTCATCTGGTTTGGTAGAGTAGCATTTTCCTGTTGCAGAATGCAGGGAAGGAAAAAAGGATGGGAAGAGCCTAAATGAAAAGCCTTTCAAAAACAATCTTCCAGTTTTTAGAGGGAAAGTGATTAAATATGCTTCCCTAGTGGCAAATCCAGTGCCCACCTTGGGGACAGCAGTCAGCAGCAATTCCCCCCCCTAGCTGAGAGTTATGCAGAGGATCTGTCGGCAGAGTGTGTGCTGTTACAGAGCCAAATGCATGCTGCAGAGTCCTCCAAACAGTGGACAGACAGAGCCCCTGAAGACCTGACTTTAGAAAGAGATGCTGGAGAAGAGTCTGACTTCGTTTTCCTCTGCTCACTACAGAAAGCAGCACGTCTCCGGTAACTTGCTAACCCTGGGATGATGCTGAACAGCTGCAAGCTTTTGCATGTGAGTCTGTGCTGGCAGAAGTTGTAATAACTTGAGTTCTTGTGCTGAATAGCTCCTAGGTGGCCTCCACAGAACATTTGCCTAACAAATGGGCTTTAGATCACACGATAACATGCAGCAGGCCTGCAGGCGCATCTAGATAACCGCTGGCCCTCCTTGAAAAGCACCGTACTAGACTCCCTCAGCCACACTTTGATTCTGATCTGCCTTTACTTGGGCTGCTCCAGCACTGAGAGTGGAAGCGGCTACAAATCTCTTGCAAAATAACCCTGATGTCCTGTCTTTGCACTCCAGATGGACAAAACCACAGCACAGTTATTATCACGCTGCCTGTATGGGCTCACGGACTCATCTATAATTCTCCCTCCACCCCACCACTTTTCTTTCTTGCTCCTTCTTCCCCCATCCTGCTTTCCCATAAAAGGGAAAAAACTCTGACCTAAAGTCTAAAACTACACCTAGCGACGGTGTAGCCCCTGTAGTCCTTCCTCTGACTTGCCAAGGTGCGGAAGGCAGAGACACCTTTCTGTGGAAGCGAGGTGGCTGAAGGGATGCAAACAGCCGCAGCGTAAATCTGGTGGTGGCGCTTCCTGCACTCAGCTCAGACCAACAGGCAGGAGCATCTCCTGTTCCTTCTGCTCTCCCTGCAAGCCCAAATGCGTTCCCAGGTGAACAAGAAAGCGTTCAGTTCCTCGCACTCAAGAGTTCTCCGCTGCGCTCTGGAGAGCTTCCAGGGCTTAATGTGCCTTTCCCTTCGGCTGCAGTAGGAGATAGTGTTACCAACAGTGCTGTGTCTGTTCCCCTGTCAGACACAGAGCTCTCAATGAAGCGCTCCTTCGGGTCTCCATCGGGTTTTGTTTTTGTTTTTTCTTTGCTGCATATTTTAGCCAAGTGGTCTGCTCTGGGGAAGAGCAGCTGAGCACTCTGTGCAGCAGTGTTCTAGCAAGATAGATGTGTTATATCAGGCAAAGCGGGCACTCCCTGAAGTCTTTCTAATTTGGGGTTATTGCAGTGTTCTTTTATTTTGTTCCTGAAATGTTTTGCACTTCCTACAGCATTAAGGTCCAGCTCCTCTTGAGTCAGAGATGAGCATGGATTTGGGGAAGTCTTGGCCTAAGCTATTACAGAACAGCAAGTTGGCTGTACACTGTGATACTGAGCAGCCTGTAGAGAGACACGGGCAGATACATCTTTGACTTTGTCCTGAGTGCGAGTGGGATGAAGCAAAAGGATACCCAAGCAAAGCTGCCTAGAGTCTGTGTTAGTTTGGCGTGATTGTTTCCAACTGGCCTAGTGGGGCCGGGTCCTTTCCAAGAGTTGTAACTGAATTGAATAATGCTTTCATAAAGAAAGCAGAGTAAATCTTGCTAAATGACAAAGACAACATTCCTGGTTGAAATCTAGCAATAAATATCCTGCGTGCTGATGAATCTGTATCTGGAGCCTTGAGTGCTAGAGGATCTTGTTCAAATTGGAGTAGGCTGACTCCTCATTAATCATAATTAAAATCAGCAAGCAGGAAACAACAGACAATAATCAGAGTTTTAATTTTCCCTGGAATCCCTAAGATTCTCAGGGGCAACTGTTCAGGTGCAGAACACTTCTAAAGCTCCTACGCTAAACACAGCATTAGGGCCTTGTATGGGGCTTTTTTGTTCTTTTTGTTTGTTTGTCTGGTTTGTTCTTAAGTTGGCTATTTTGGTACCCTAACTCAAAATGACTTAGTCGGGGATGTTGGCTGTACCTGCTGTCTTGAAATGAAACTGCGTAATCCTGAGATTAAAATACCAGCTCAGCTGTAAAGAGCAGCACCAGCGAGCTCACTTATCCTTACGCACGCGTCGCCATCCTGGGCAGCACTGGCTCTGTTAGACCCTGCTCTGAGACCTCGGCTTCCCAGGGATTTAACCTGTTTGTCCTGGGTGCAGTGCCTCTGCATGTTGGCAAAAAAAAATGTATGCACAGGTCTGCTGCTAAGAAAGCTTGTAGACAGTTTTGGTGGTGTAAGTTTCTTTTTTGTTGTTTTGGGGGGTTTTTAGGGGGGAGGTTGATGGTATTTTGTAGTTGTGTTTGTGGTTTTTTTCTTTTGTTTTTAACGGGCGAAGAATAAGGCATTTGACAGATGACCAGTGAGTTTCAGGACAACTTAAGCGTGGGGAGTCAATAACTACACGCATCGCAGTGATATTTTCAGAGTTCTCTGGACACAGGAGCCTTTTGATCTCTTTCATCAAAACTACTTGCGGTGGAGGGAGAAGCACCAAACATTGCTGGTAACTCCAACCGGGTGTATCTGACCGCACTGCCGTGATCTCGTCTCAGCCCTCCTCTCTGCACGTTCTTTAGTCACAGTAAGGAAAAGAAAAGGCTTTTCTGCGATTTTTCGGTTTCCTAACCGGATTTTTCAGTTTATGTTTATATCAGGTGAAGTAACGTTCTTGAAGACCAAAGCTTTCTAAGTTCGCTTTATGCCTGGAAGCTGCTTCTGAGAAACTTAAACCGCTGAAGTGGGAGTTGCCTGTTAACTAATTAACTAAATGGAAAAAACATTGAATTTTAAACCCGATCTGCAAGCAGTAATCGTACTTTCATGCTGTTTACGTTCTGGAGAATGCTTAATGCTACAGTGTTTGGAGTTCTTAATTGAACACATGGCTTACTCACTTCAGAAGCCTCTCAGTTGCTGTCACTACACAAAACATCTCTGGCCTTTTAGCCAAAGTTAGTAGCTTGTTTCTGTCAGAAAACAAAGCAATCTGACTATAAATAAAGGAACGAAGCCTGAGAAACCAGAGCACTTCTGGAGTTTGTCAAGTAAGTGATACTGTCAAACCAAACTGAAGGCCAGTGGAGAGTCCAAAGCCACAGAATTATTGCAGGCCTTGACATGGCACAACTATTTCATGCCTTACTATCAATAAATAAGACAGTGTGTTCTGGGCCTTTAATCTGTTGAAAACTGTCCCATCAAGCCCCATCCAAGGGAAGGAATGTCTTCTGGCTTTGTGCTTCTGACTCGTTCCCCTTCCTTCCCCCTCCCCTTAATGGCCTCAACTGCAGTTGTAGATTGTCCTCAGTGGGAGAACAGATTTTCTAAACATGCCTGGAGACAACCCTGCAGAGTATGACCAGAGATAAAGATGTAATGCATTACAGCTTGACAGAGGACACCGAGTCCCTAAGTGTCTCCAAGTGGCAAAGCAGCACTCTCTCAAAATCAGCCCTCCTGACCCCTATTCCCAAAGGGCTCCGAAAGAAATGGATTCGCTCAAGCTGGAATGTTTGGCCATGGTTGCTCAGTCTCCTAAACATGGGAGTATGTAATCCATCTGGTACGTTTGGCCGCACTTCCCCCTTTGCTACATGGCACAGAACCCCAAGGATTCCAGCTGGGCTTATAAATCCAATTTGGACACACTTTGTCCAGCAATGCCACCAGTATAGTCCTGATTTTCTCCAAGAACACCAGTCATTCCTCCACTGATAGGCAGCAGGCAGATGACTGAATTAGAGCTATCTGGCAGAGACAGAATCATTCTCGTGGACAGTTGCTTTGTGCGTGCTTCACCTTCAGGTGGAGGAATTGAAGCTAATGAGGGTGCTGGGAATAGAATTTCCATGAGAAAATTCCTAGGAAACTTCTCCTGCAAACAGTAATTCCAAATGGTTTTTCTTAAGCTTTCCTGTTGCCTTGAACTGATGTCCCACACTGGCTGAACTTTAGGAGAACTACATTTTTCTTACAGAAGCAGGGAATTACTGGCCTGGAATGCAGTGGGGTCTGCTGTGGAACTGGCAGCAGGAGCTGCTGGACTGAAGACTTTTGGTTCCACTGCAAGCACACGCTCCAGCTGTCCACGCTGGGCACTAACTGGGTAGCCAAGCCTGCTGGTATCTCGGCTAAGCAGGTGAAAAGCCCAGTTTCTCAGAGCAGTTGATCTTACTCTAAGGAAAGCCACTCAGCAGGTTGGAAAACAAAGCAGTATCACTGTCTTTGGTCCAATTTTGAAAATAAATGGCAGTTACAGATCTAGAGGTGCAGATCTCAAACCGTTCTATGTAACAGCCATGGAGCTACAGACACACACACACACGTATATATATAAAAGATAACCCAAATAATTTCTTCTTCCTAGGAACTCCAGCAGCTTAGCAAGCAATACAGCAATATCAAGCTTCTCCAGCTGGGTGAGTAAAGGGCTTATATCGGTATGTTTGACCAAGTCATGTGAGTGCATCTCAAAAAGTGATCTCCAGGGTGATCAGGAGCTGTACGTGACCTCCAGCAGCTGCAAAAAAATCACCCTTATCTTAAGATTCACCCTTATCTTAAGGTAACACTGGGGAAACACAATCTGTGTAAAGTCTTCTGTGCATTGTCATCCCTGTGTGCTGCCTAAACACCCGCATTCCAACTAACTGCCCTACCTGTGGTTCAGCATGTGTTAGATAGCCACAGACGGCTTCTGAGCCGCAGAGTTCACTGCTCACTGTGGCTATTCTTGGCTCCTCTGTGCAGATGTGGTCTGTGAAAACAGCATCAAGAAAGTAGTCAAGGAAGTGGAAGAAATTGTGGGAGACAAAGGTCTGAACTGCCTCATTAACAATGCTGGCATCAACGTGCTCGCTTCCTTGGAAGAAGTCACAGCAGAGACAATGCTCACCATTTACGAAACCAACACCGTCGCCCAGCTCATGGTCACCAAGGTAAGAACTGGGAGAACTGGGCTTCATCTCTGGCTCTAAGAGATGCTTTTCCACGAGCAAGCTGGACACGTAGCCCCAAGCATTTGTCACCTTGGAACTGCACAGATACAGGCCTGATATCAAACTGCACGCCTAGAGAGCAGCAGAAGATCCTTTTTATCAAGGATCTTTCTCTTAAATCCATTTGGTATGAGGTCACTTCAGGGGACAGCCTGGGCTGGGAGGTGGGCAGAAGAGGCTGAAAGTCCTTGCTACTTACAGCTGGCTGTCACAGAGAGGTTTCCTACTGTCAGCTTCCCTGGGGAGCCATCGCCATTCTGTGCTGGCGGCACGGAGTTGTGCCCCAGTTCTTCTGGGGGTCCAGCTTGCCTTGAACGGGCCAAGAGAGCGAGCTGACCCAATTACAACAAACTCTTGATTTCACAGGCGTTTCTGCCCCTGCTGAGGAAGGCAGCCCAGCTGGGCACGGGAATGGGCTGCCACAGAGCTGCTATCATCAACATGTCCTCTCTCGCTGCCTCCATGCAACTCGTCCAGGCAAATGAGATGTTCCTCAAGGTGTACCCCTACAGGATAGCAAAGGTTTGTAGGCTTCCCTGGGCTCTGCTCACTGGGCGAGGGTGAGCCTGGGAGGTCAAGATCACTTTGAGCTTGGGACGATGATGGACACCTCCTTGGACAGACCGACACAGGAACCGTTCTTGTTCTTCACGTGGGTGGGAATGGGACCTGTGCAAACGGTACATCTGGAGCAAGCAGGCCAACTTCTTAAGAGCAGGCTCACAAATGTTCCGTCCCTGCTGTGATACAGCTCCGTTTCAGAGGGGCCTGGCACCCAGGGAAGAACTGATGCCACCACGTGTGTCTCCCATTAGCTGTGCTCCTCTGCAGCCCAAGCAAGCTAGCGGGCACGAAACTCAGAAAGAGGTGTGCTGACCTGCACGTGGTAAAGCTGGTTAGGGAGAGGTGGAGTTTTCAGTTTTGTCACATCCAGAGACTGAGTTTGTATGAATAGTCAAGTTTGGACATACAGTTTCTCCTACACCACCTACTCATAAGCTGTTAATATGCTTGTTTTCCCCGTTCAGAAGGAAAAAACCTTAATGTTTGTGTAGTCATTACTGCAGAAAAACAGAGTCCTTATGTCAATATTATTTTCCCCACAGCTCCTTGGGAGTTTCAAATGCTACTTTATCTTCCATCATAACTTAGTTTCATCTTCAGGCTGTATTGCCCAAAGTATCTTATGGCGATAGAGCTTTCACGGTGCTTCTCGTAGCAGAGATCTCTGAGAATGAAGCCCCCACTAAGTCTGGATAAGCTAATGCGATGCTGTTATTGCCCCTGCAGTTGTCAGGAGACAGCACAAGGCAAGTGAGGTGCCAGTTAGCTCGGCTTAAGGCCTTGCTCAAGGTTTGTAAAACTGGCACACTAACAGACGGTTTCCGCTCTTGTAGACCGCGCTGAACATGATCACCAGGTGTCTCGCAGCAGATTTGAAATCGGATGGAATTCTCTGTATTTCTTTGCATCCAGGTTGGCTTCAGACAGACATGGGCGGAAACATGGTGAGTGACATCTCTGAAAATGTGAAAGTATGCCTCCCTCGTTGTGCCGACCTTTGAGCAAGAACCCACTGCCCAGTACACACTTCCGTGTGCTGCAGAGACGCACTATGAAACGTGAAACTACCTTCCCCTTGATTCTAGTAGCTCCTTAAATGCATTTGATTCTCTTCTGTAGGATATTCCCAGTAATGATCTCAGCTTGATTTGCTCTAGGCTCCCATGCAGGTGCAAGAGGCCATCCCAGGTATTCTCTCCGTTCTGGACCGTCTTGGTGAAAAGGAAAATGGTTCCTTCCTGGACTGGCAAGGGGAAACTCTACCGTGGTAGAAGTACACAGTAGATAGTACAGAAACAGCACGTCGGTCACTGTGTAATTTGTGCCACTAACGTCTGTGTCTCTAGGGTTTTCTTATTCGCTAGCTGAAATAGTCTGATACCCAGCGTCTCTCTGTGTGTATTTGGAAAGTGAAGTGGCTGACTCTTTCACTTGGTATTGTTACTGCTCTGTTCTAACGCTTCCTGCAAACACTACTGTGCTCTTAGCGATGGGCGTCTCCTGGAACCATCGGAAATAGATTTAAAAACTGCAAGTCAAGTCCAGGGGCTGGTTCCTCTTCACTTTCAAAACCAAAGCGGGCCTCTTGCTCTCTGCAAAAGTAAATGACCTGACCTCGGCGTAAGGCCAGTGTAGGCTGTCAGACTCCACTCCGCTCAGCCTGCTGGAGACACGTCTCTGGAAAGATGCTTCAGTCTCCTTCAGCCCTCACTGAGCCAAGGCTGAAATTGCCCAGCTCCAAACTGCATGAATTTGGTACTTCTGTAAATTCCACAGCAACCTCCGGGTGTCCCCAGGTTGACAGCACACACCAGGCGCGCGCTGTGTTCCCAGCGGGTGACTAACATCCTGATACGGGGGTGGGAATGTTGTTTTGTACATCAACTTCTAAAGCCTCTCCAATAAAGTCTTGTTTAAACAAATAGTCTGTTTACTGAACTACTTGAGTTAATTTCTCTGTAGGTAGATTTCTCTTTCCTAACCTGAGAACGGAACTTCTACCTCAAAGGAAGAAACTCTAATCATCGCCGTCTCCTTCAGGCTAGATGGGTTTAACATGGTGGGGTGCACCTGAAACCGAGACAGACCCTCACGCCGGTCTGAAATGCTAAAAGCAGCTGGTGAAAAGATCCCCGTGTTCCCGCTGAGGTAAGGATAAAAGAAAAAAAGCCCTTTGAAGTCTGGGATTGGATTCAACATCGCTCCCTCATGCCAGCTGATCAGGCACTTTGATGCTGTGCCAGGATGGTGGGTTCCTGCACCAAAGCAAGGAGAGACAAACAGAGCCAGGTGAGTCTGGGAGACGGGTGCGGCCGTTCCTGGGCAGCGGCCGCTGCGGGACCTGCCCTCAGAGGCGGCTGAGGGCGTGTAAGGGAGCGGCAGCTGCCTCCCCCATCCCCCTGCTGACAGGGATGTGAAATCTCCTCATACGCGCTTCCGCGCTCAGCCGGGGTTTGTGCCGCAGCCGCGACCGCGCCAGAGACTGAAGCGCAGCGCCCTCCCCTCACCTAAAGGGCACCGGCCTTCCATCTCGAAGCACGGCTGTGATACCAGCGCGAAGCCGACAGCTAAAAGGCAAGCTCAGCTCCAACTAGACGAGCTATTTAATTTAAACTGAACGTCAGACACGGTGTGTGGAGAAGGAGGCCGGCACG
>NW_009718226.1:0-25905 GCF_000703405.1 Apaloderma vittatum
TTGCGACCTTCCCTTTAGAAATCGCAACACCTCTGTACATTCACAGCAGGGAAAGCAGAAGGTGGTTTGCTCTCATGGTCTCTACTGGCTCCAGTATTTCTAGTGACAAGAAAATAACCAACCCTGTGAAAAATCCACTCTAAATTTACAATTTCAAAACAAAGATACAGAAAAACAAATGCTAGCTAAAAGGAGGAGGATATTATTTTAGTTACCAGGCAAGGACGAGATTTCGTCAATCTAGGTCCTGTTCTGTCTCTGCCGCTGTTATTGGGTAGTCCTGCATGTATTTAGCCTGGCCATTTCAAACCTTACTGCCTAGAACGATGTACCTTGAAAACCAAGCTTCATTTATAGAAATAGGGTTGGTAAATGCCAAGAAGGCTGGCTGGCTCCCCACTCCTTTCTGTCCATCCTTTCTCTAAGGATGAAAAGTCATGCACGCAGTACTGTCACCTGCTGATTGGCAGGAGTGAATGCAAGCATACACGTTGCAATGCATTAAATATGAAAGAAACATTACAGCTCCTCTTAAAAGTGCAAAAGTTCTTCTTTTAACTAACAAAAAAAAAAAGTATGGGTAACGTGTTAAATATAGATGCGTCCCTCCTTTTATGAGCTATAGAAGTCAGGCTGGTAGCATGGGCAAGTTAGATGTATAAAAGCCTCATAGCTTTGTAAAGCCCAGTTTGTTCTTTCTTTTTTTTCTTTTTTTTTTTTTTTGTCAAAAGCTTCTTCAGTTCTGAGAGATGAATAACTGGTCACATCCAAGTTTCACAATCTGAGTGCTATCAGAAAGAAATCAATATTTCATTCGTGCCAGTGCCTGCTTGAGTTTCATTGTGCGCTATCAAAAACATCAATCATGTTCAGTGGCAGAGGCTTCAACACATGAGAGAAGACCTCCTGCTACTCAGCACTTTGGAGAGAATTAAGCCTGCAAAAAAGCAGTTCAAAACTCTATTAAGCTAAATGGTTATACATATATACAGGCTGGATTGTGCTTAGCAAGCTTCGTCAGAATGTTGTGAGCACAGAGACATCTACATGAGCATGTTTCCCTTTAACACAGGCCAGGTTTCAGATACGAACCACATAGGTAAAGGGGACAAGAAAAGGGATGGGAACACTCACCTTTTGGGTAAATTGAAGATGTGTTTATTGATTTGGACCTGCTTATGCACGCTACACCAGAATTTCAAGGATTAAGAGAGAAGGCTGATTATGAATTACCTTTTTCCTTTGTTCCTGCTGTTCTGTGAGATGCTTAATGGGACGAGGTAATGTCAGTGGAGATGAGTTCACAGTTCCACCTATCAAGGTGAAATCAGGAGAGTTAAAAAACAAAGACCAATGAAGTTGAAACACAGAATGGATTAAGTGCCATCATGCAGTTTAACTACAGTACCTATTAAAAGTGCTGGGTCATCCCACTTCAATGTAATGGTATAGCTGAGGTGCCAAAGGCTTTTGGCAGGCAGGGGCAGTGGGTCACACCGAGCCGCTCATTATGGGAATTTACAAGAACAACGCTGCTCACCAGCACATCTCCTCAGGGGAGTAGCAGGCTCTTTGGCTGAAGATCTTGATGTAATTAAAAGCCAAGACCTGGTTTTAATATTTGCACTTTCAGGCACACTTCTATTTCTTTTGTAAACGATAATATTTTTTGCAAACAGCTTCACAAAAGTTATGTTTTATTTTGCAAGCAGCCCCAACTGATGGTGCAGTTGTGAGGAGCTTCCTGCTGCCAGAGTTACAGAGCAGGAATTTCTTGCCTTCTACTTTTTACTCCTTCCTCAAGCTGCTTTCCTTTTGGCTCAAAGTATTGAGCCCCACCACAGGATTATCTCTGACCTTCTGTCCCCTCGGGGGCAAATATATTTTTCAAGACACATGACGTAGTTTCATTTCTGATTTCACCAAACCTCCCACATCGCACAACGTGCCAGCATCCATCTAGAGACAGGTATGACCCAGTCGCAGTGGTGTCAAAACCACATATATCCTTACAACATCTCTATTAGGTAGGGAAGCATTGCTATTCTCAGGTTACCGACAGGGAGTCAAGGTGCAAGAAAACAAAATTATTTGCCAAAGGTCATGCAGACCTGTACGTATCTAGGAATTGACTGCCAGGCAGTACTAAGGTACATCTCATAACTCCCAAGATATACATGTGTGTGGCACTCTGCCACTGTATTATGTGGACATGACGTGTATATATATAAATATATAGAATATACATATATAGAGACAGATAAACATTTTTAACAGACTTCATGTAAAAAAAATATGACAACAAAGAAAAAAACCAGGTTTTATGAATAGCACAGAAATATTTCAGTCAAAAAAAACCTTGACTGAGGGTTTTTAAGGATGGAAAACAAATGTCTCTGTCTAGATATTTGAAATTGAAAAGCAAAATAGAGCAATTATCTGTTTGCACAGAGATAATGTCTTGAAATATGTTAAATATTTTCCTATGGCCATTATCAGGGAGAGTGTGGTCATGGCTACATAAATTGGCTGGTAAAAGTCCCGTGATTCAGATGTGAAGTAGAACATTAAAATGCAAATCTGTCTCCCACATCATTATTAACTTTTCAGTCACGTTAATTAAAAAATTAAAGAGGAAATTATATGCTTGCTTTTAATCAACTAATCACACTGATTCAATTTATTATTTAAAAAAAAAAAACACTAAAACTACAGAAATCCAGCACATCAGGCCTGATTTGGATCTCTTCTACACTTGGACACAGCCAGAGCATAGCCAGTGAATTCAAGGTGCTACTGTGCAACATTACAGGGATAGTGCTGAGAGAAGAACATGGTCCAGAGAATGCAAAGACACTGTTTTGTAGAGAAAAAGCTTTCTATGAAAGTCACTTTTTCTGAGCAACTAACTTCAAACAGCCTACAGCTTCCTTTGGCTGTGAATGTAGCAGACCACTTCCATCTGGCTATTAATTTACTTAATAGGTTATGATTATTATTGATTTGACAGTGATTAGTCTCAAAGCTGTGCTGTTGAGGAGCTGACCCAATATCCTTTGAACTCCATTTAACTGAGATCTATGGTAAATAGATCAGGCTCCAGAGGTACAGTGAACTGCAGGTGAAATAAGGTGAGTTTTATGCTTTTTTTTTTTTTTGCCCACCTTACTGGTACACTCTATAAACAGGGAGTCCCCCATGCCTGACAGTCCCTTCCTCCCTCTCTTCTTTTTTTCAGATCCTTTACTCATCTCCCTGTAAAAGTAATCCCATCGCACGCGTTTGAAGGACTTAAAGATGCCTTCATCATGTAAGTTGACAACGTTTTCCATAGGCTTTTCCTTAATTCTTTGTTAGAAATTCTATCATAAACCTCCAGCCCAAACAACAACTTTTTACAATAATGTGAAAATGTGTTGCTAAAGCATACTATCGGTGGAAAAAAACTCACTGGGGAAGGACAAACATAGAATTTCTTTTCTTATAAGCAGTATATTAAAGATTCTTAGAAAAAGTATGATTTTCAACAGTTAAGAGATTACATAATGAAACATTAATCATGTTGGAGAGAACTGGATACAGCTTAATAACTGATGCTTTTGATTGGCAGAAGAGAGAGATTTCTGTCATAAAACATCAGCACTCTCATGATAGCTATGGCATTCTGTGATTATACATTAGTGTAGTACCCAAATAAGATATTTCTGTGGTGTTTTGCACCAAGAGATAAGCTTGGCAGGGGATCAGTACGACTGAACCCTTCCTTGGGTCTTTCAATATACAAGTGCTGTAATTTTGCACATCGGGTCTGTGTTGCTTCCCCTCCCTTGGCTTTGTACCTATGTTATAGCAAGGTCTCAGGCCATAAGGCTTGACTGATCGCTTTTGCCCTTGTTCCTGTTATTCCAGCTGAAAGACTGATCTATTTTGTTTTACCTGCATTTGTCCTCTAAAGGACAAAGTTGATGACGCACCAGTGTGATGCAGAGCAGGGGAATGACCTCCTCCAGAACTGAAGTAGCAGCAAAAATGTTGCAGCTTTCTTTCCAAAGTGCACTTTTCATAGTTCTCTTCACCTACGAAAGCGCGTAGCGCATGCTGTATTAAAACATACTTATTAGGTGTTACCTAATCTATTCTCAGAGAAAAAAAAAAGACAAACCACGAAGTAGGAAACTCTTCTGTGGTGCATTCTTGAAGGCAAAGACATGAAGGATGAGGGCCATGCAAATGCCTGAATAGACTCAGCTAGAGTATTTTAGCTTTTAATGCTTATCAATTAAACAATTATGGTCAAATATAAACTCCTGTGTTCCTGTAGCTCTAGGAAGTAGAAGATAAGCTGAAGTCTGCTGCATGTATTCCACGGCAATGAAGTCTTACGGTACAATCCACTGCATTCTTGCTCCCACTTGGATCTTAATGGTTAACAAGAACTTACTGTTCTCAGATGGGAGACCAGCTTCCGAAATCTAGAGAGTTTCTCGTGCCTGTATGACTTGAGGCTAAGCTGTATGCATGTACTATTCTTCACAGAGCATGTTCTGTTCGTTGACATTTTCTCTTCCATAAAGAGAATTTAATCGATTTCTTTGTGTCCTTTTAATGTATCTCTCCAAATTAACGGCGTAGAAATCAATGTATTTGTCTGAAGTAAATCTATAGGACACTTCATAATTTTATTGTGATTTAGCATTACTTTGAAAAATGCATATTTTTAAATTGTAAAGCTCTAAATCATCTATTTGGCAACTTTTCAGCATCTGCAAATCAGATGATAAATATTTCTCACTGCCATAAATCATTCCAACATATGTAAATGGTAAGCCAGTGGCAGACAGGAGGGAGCCCATGGAAGGACCATGTTTCAGACTCCAGACCTGAAGGAGCCTTCAAGCTCTGTGAGCAGGCACTGATTCCTCCCAGCCTGTGAGTCTCCAGGGATTAGGTGCCCAGCAGGCCACTTGTTCTACATCCATCTTTCATTTATGAGAGTAACTGGTGCAGTACCAAAAATACAATCTTATGGAATTCTGATTATGGAAAAAAAAATCATGAATATTTCTGTAAGAAATACATACATCTTTAATACACGGTTTCTAATGTGTACCCCTCCTTTGCTACTACAAATGAAAAAACAATTCTTTCTGGTCTAAGGGTTCTTACATAAGCACCAATATAAATTGTTTTCTCCTAATTATCATTGAAATAAGACAACTCACAGGACTATGACAGTAGTGACTCTGATTTTGTGGATGCATTCCAGTTGTGTAGAAAATATCTTTTTTCCTGACAGTGTATAATCCTAGGTTTAAGTTGTGTGCTCTTTCAGCTAGTTCTGTCAAAACAGTTTCAAAGACTTTTCCTCTATATGTGCATCAATATATACTATTTACTTTAGGGATTCAATTTTGTGTAGCCCCATAAATCTTGATCTAGCAGGCAACTAACAAGCATCAAATAAGTGGATTTTTAATTTTTAGTCTCTATATTCAGCACTGGTTATTCTTAACTACACACATGTGAGGAATAGGAGCATCAGAACATCAAAATCTGACAGTGCCTACAAAACCAGTCACGTTGGTTGTAATGAAAATGGCACTTAAATCCAGAAATCATTCATAAATTGCACAGAATCCATATTTGTGTATTTCTACATCTGTGAATTAGATGACTACCATCCTTACTTAATACTAGTGTATGAAGCTGAATGTTATCTACATCCTTGCCCATGCAAATAAATTTACTAAGCAGGACCAGTGATAAGAGAAAAATGCTCACAGGCTTGGGCTCATTCTGTTTCCATTCGTTCTGGCACTTAGCCGCAACCATAGCTACAATTTACTGAGAAAATGGAGATTGGCTGTTGCGGAAATCCTTATTCGAAAGGGTTGGTGTTCCCTTTTGCCAAGACAGCAAAAGTCTGGTCTCCCTCATACCCTCCTGGCACGGCATCTCAAGATGTCTGGCACTGCTGCCAAACGAGAATTGGTAAGGCGGGCTGGACAACTACATGTAAAAGAAGGAAATACAAAGGGGAAAGCTGATTTATTTTCTGTTAAAGTTCTTCTTCGTGTCTGCCTTCTTCATTCCAGTGAAATCTCTCAGAGCGACTCCCTGGAGAGAATAGAAGTGAGCGCATTTGACAGCCTTCCCACTTTGTCTGAAATGTAAGCATCAGTTAAAAGAAGGCATCCACGTCATGATTTAAGTTCATCAGGGAGTAAACGGCGTGCAGAGAAGTATTCTCTGACCAAACCTTTCTGTCTTACTTCGGTTGGCTTTGGGTTGGATCCTTGATGAGAAACATTTCTCTCCAAAGTGCTGCATAAAATAGTGAGCCCTCTGTGATGTCTAACCTTGGAGATCTAAATCATGCAAAGACATCCATGCATAGAGAGTCCCACAGCTTTCAGTGAGCTTAATGGAAGGAGCAGAGCTCTGTGTCTATTTCTGCCAGCACTGCTGAGCTTTCTAAAGCAGGGAGGTAATTCGAGATGACAACAGATGAGAAAAATCTTCCTTTGTGAAGATGCAGTTTTCGAAGCTCTATGGTATTTAAATACAGCTGCTTAGTATGCATAGCTCTTCTTTTAAGCGCTAAAATATTACTCAGACAGAACATGTGCTGATTTTAAACTTGACCTGCATAACACAAGCATCTGAGGGAGTGAATTAAGAGCAGTGGACTAGGAGAATGCTCTGAAATATTTAGTGAAATTGGAAACTATACATCTGATTCGATATCTCATTGCTCCCTTTTTCACATAGAATCATCAGTGAGTGGCTTGAAAATGGTGCAACCGAGCAAGGACAAATCCACGTTTGTTCGGTTGGGTTTTTTTTCTTCCTTATATGTGAATGCCATTGAAGCCAGTTACTCACATAAGCAAGAGATACAGATTTGTCCACCTCAGATTGGGTCCAACTTCCACTAGACTCAGTGGTGGGTTTAGGGAAGGAATAAAAGATTTGACCCCCTGCATTCACCTACAGTTCATGGACAGCTTGTCGTTTGCCTGTCTCCCAAAACCAAAAAAAGCTAAGCAGGACTATTAAAGAGCTAAACTACTGTTAAAGAATCTTGAATGCCTCTACATCCCTCACATGGCGAGGACTTGATGTTCCAAGGTGCACTCAAGGCCGCTTTCAGTGGATGATCAGGGTAGGAGGGTTCGTTTGCATTCTTGAATTTGAACTCTTGTTGCAATTTCATGTGCTAAAACCTTTGAATTCTGTAAATCGTGCAGAGGGAGGGAGCTGGGCCATAGCTGTTGGGCATTTATGAAAACACACAGGTTTACCAGATACCATAGCTGCAGAAAGTGCTCATTAGTTGAGGAGGTCTGCCTATTTTTTGTACTACCACTAGAAAACAGTATTTCTCACACACTTATCTCCCAGTTTCTGCAGATCTAAGCAGGCATCTGGTGCCAGTAGCCACCACTCTAAGGAAATCCACGCTCTAAGAGGTTAAACCACCTGAGGAACTGCCTTTTCTTGCTAGGCAGAGCATCAGTAACATAATGGAAACAGGGGTGATGCAAAGGGATGTGTGATTGTGGGCAAGGACCATCCATGTACACACAACGTGCACAAAGCTCAGGCTCCTTGCTCAGCCCCACCTCCCAGACCACCTGTTGGAGGCACCATCATCATGGTGACATCATGCTTGTGCCTCTGAGCCCCTGTGGTGAAGCAGAAGCTCACCGCCTCGGGTCCACCACGAGCCCCAAAGGTGTGTCGCAAAGAACCAGCTTCAGAAAGTTCATTCAAGGCAGCAGAGCCTTTAGTCATACTCTGCACTTGTTTTCTGACAAGGCCATTCACAAGCAAAATTCAGGACCCCCCTAAAGTGTATAACAGTTATAATACTGAAATATTTTTCCCCCGTTACAGATTAATCCTGAACACCAAAAATCTGTTGCATATCGAGGACGGAGCATTCAGAAACCTTCCAAGGCTAAAATACTTGTAAGAAAGCATTTTGCTTCTTTTTTGTTTGCTTTTTTTTTTCCCCTCTAAAGGAGTAGGCAAATTACAGAACAGAGTATAAGGAAAAAAAAAGTTTTCTTGCATTACAATGCACTAGAAGTACATACATCATTCACAATACCTTTAATGTGCAGTTAACCTATAGTGAGGTCTTTCAATAGGCAAGAAAATAAAGTACGTTGCGGCAAGGTGGTAATGGACAAAACAGTAGTAAAGTCTGCAAATTAGTTCTGCCAAGCGCTTATATCCAGGATAAATCTTTCAGGTTGACAAGGTTCTATGCAAAAGGAGTAACTAAAAATCTCTACCTTGTGCTTAATATAGAGAGAATGTACACTGCTTCTCCAGGTTACTGCTTGATGGTGCTACAAAACTTTTAAATTTTGGAGGTCTTACAAACATAATTAGAGCCTAATTAAAAATATGATATATATCACTCACCTTTTAATGCATTATTACACTCGTACCTACCAAGTTGGCTTCTGGTTGCCTCCACTGTAGTAATGTTTTCTCTTGTAAATAGGAATTATGCTTTTCTCTAGGAGCATTTGTAACACTGGAATAAGACAATTTCCAGACCTGACACAGATCTTCTCACTAGAAGCTCATTTTATTTTGTAAGTAAAGACTCAACTTATGTCAGCTGTGAGTCTTTTCCATCTTGTTCCTGGATCACTGACAAAAATACCTTATTTTTTCTCATCCCAAAGGGAGCTCTGTGACAACTTGCGTATGACAAGTATACCGCAAAATGCTTTCCGGGGAATGAACAACGAATCGCTAACACTGTGAGTAAAATAATCCTGGCTCCCCTTCTTTCTGTGAGGGTGATGCTTCTGCTTGAGGAAAGCATGCTGACTTTACAAAAATCTTTATATTAAGCCTCATACAGTGTATGTCTGTATTGTTAGTTAAATTTGAAATGCTTAGGAAATAGAGGGCTATTCCTCAAGCTGAACAACAGGGTTTTATCCAAAAGCTAACTTCAATTAAGAAAGAAAAGAGGAGGAGGAATCCAAATCCTTATCGACCACACGATGTTTTTAAAAATACCATCAGCAGGACATAAACTCCAAAAGCCACACTGGAAGCCAACGTCTCTCTTCTTCCCTCGGGAATGTGTTTTATTGAAATAGTCCTTTCGGCAACCTACCAGGCTGATCCTACTGATCTAACACTGCTGGGCTTCACCTACGCAGGGTCCTTGTGAAGGAGAGGAAGCGGGAGAAGAAATTGGTATGAAGTACCACTAGCTGTTGTTACCCTGGTTTCTTTTGTCTCAGCTTCCCCTAAGACTCCACACCCAAGATGTTCCTTTTAGCAAACTGTGGATTCGTTGCTACGGCCACCTGTGAGACGGGTGGGTTTGATGCTAGGCGAGATACCCCACCTGTGGAACACAACAAGCAGCAGAAAGCCAAAGCGAGGTGTCAACTGCCAGCACCGCAAGAACCACGTGTGGATTTCACAGCACCCTTGTCCTCACAAATTTTTCACAAATAAATGCTGAAACACAAGAAAAAATCACCGACTGAGCCTCTCTGCAGGATGCGGCCAAAATTCAGGTCTCAGGAGGAAGCGCCAGCTGAGCCACAGAGGGCAGCAGCAGGCCACCTGCTTTGTGTTGTAGCCACAAACACCAATTTGGAGGTCAGTAAAGCCAAGCTTTGGGTACCTGAGTGATTTTTAAAAGGCAGTATGCATCGAGAGGGGAAGCCTTGCCTCGAGACAAGCGTGTACCAAACCCACCCTCCCAAAACTCCATGAATGTTTGTATCAGCAAATGGGCTGTGCGCACGACCGAGAACTGCAGTTGATAGGATTGGGCCCTTCATCAGGCTGATGTGCCAGCATGACAGTAATTTCGACACAGATTTTACGTACTGACTCAATGCCTTCTGAAGCCGCTAGAGGAACTAAACATAAATGTGACTGAAGACTACTCCAACATGACGTTAAAGAGGAGTAACTGCTCAGATTAGGGCATCATTTCATTTTATGAGCATCATTTCCTACCAAGAAGTGTTCAGAATAACTTCAGCAAAATTATGATTCTGTTAACAGGGCAAGAAAATTAACATGCAAGAGATGGAGAAAAGTGCTTAAAATTTTTACTGTAACCCTGAAGTGTATGAAATGGGAGGGAGTCTAGCTCAGTCTGGAAACAGCCAATGATCATTTTTCTCCCACCCTTTTGTGATAGGAAGCTCACCACAAGAACCAAATAAATAGCTTATCAGCAGCTTCCTAATTGTAGAGCTACACCTTAAATCCATCCCATGCCATTAACTGTAATTAGCTGAAGTAATTCCTGTTGTTGCAGACCTGCATGTTCTGATGAAACACATCTATGAGGGTGTAAAGCCAGCCTGTGGCAACACATTGCACTATAATTTGGTCTTTCCAACAGTTAGTTTTTCATGTGGATGGGGAAATCAATCCTACATATCATTGTGTTTTTCAAGGAAGTCAACTAATTTCAGCATTGTCCTGGTGCAGAGCCCTTCTCCTCTCAAACGTAGCCAGGCACTCCCCACATTTCAGCTTTTCATGGGAGTAGGTTTCATAGCCCCCGTTTCTGCTCTCCCAAAAACCAGTGGAAAAGCAACAACAAAAACATTGTTTAATTTATAAATTGTGACAAATTTTCTATTAATATTAAAGAAAAATACTATATACAAATGATTATATTGAAATTATGTCATAAACATGAACTTAATGCCGCAAGTGGAGTTTTCTCAGTGAAATCAGACTTATAGATCCCCCAGCAAAGGAAAAGAGCTGGATTTCAGGTGCAGCAGAGCCTAGACTGCAGGTATCTGGCCCCAGGGTGGGGAATCAAGAACCCAGGGTGGCTCCAAGTGTCCCAGTGCAGCACAGGGAACAGCAAACTTTCCACAGCACAAATCTGAGCATGGCAGTGATACTGTGGAGGAGCTGTTAGCTCACTGACTGCTGGATGATGCACAACTCACCCCTGCATCCCTTGAAAGCTGTCTCTTGGGCTGGTGGAAGATTTGTCCCCAGAGGATCTGCAATCCAGCAGCACCCTCCAGGCTTTGGAGTTGCTTTCCATCTGACACTTCTCTAGCCCATGCAGTCTTCCATTTGCACATGCTGACACCACAAAAAAAACAGGTCTTCTGCCTCCAGGTTTGTTGTCCATGTGCCAGGAGCTTACCTGGTCTAAATGCCTTCTTTCTGGATCTCAGCCCAAGGTAGGCACAGTTGAGCCCTTCTGTACCTAAGCAGAAGTTAACTTCAACAGCAAAACAGAAAGGTGCTGAGGGAATTTAAGCTGCAATTTTATCTTAATTTTAGAGCTCATGTAAATCATGCGATAGTTACCTCTACTCTAATCCCTGTGATCATAAAAATGAATGCAGCATTAAGATTTGAAACCTGTAGGACATAACGGACTCTCGTCTCTCCCAAATCTTTTTCCCTTATGCCTTTTTTTTTTTAATCCCCAGGAAATTGTATAAAAATGGATTTGAAGATATCCACAGCCATGCCTTCAATGGGACAAAGCTGAATCAATTGTGAGTACATTTCCCCACCTCACTATTTTTTTAAACAGTAAATAATAGTTCAAATACGTTCAAAGGTTCTTCTCTCAGCTTAACTGGCTGTGTCTTGCATTTCCCAATACCCATTAGAAGACTGCGTGTTTTGGTGTCATTGCAGCTCAGTTGTTAGTCCTGCAGCATTTAAAGCTTTTTCTGAAACATCATCCCTTAGAATACTGAAGCTTTTAATGAGAAAAGCTCAAAATTTTTAATAAAATTTAATAAATTCTTAAATTTAGTGGCAGTAGTAGAAAGCTTGAAACCATAGCCCCAACTGAGGAGCCTACATTTTACATCTGGAAACATCAGTAGTTTTTAAATCGCTTGGGTGCTCTGGGACTAACCTCGGTTTGAGCAAAACTGCTGCTGCTGCTACTGCAGTGAAGGAACTAGACTGGTTGTTCCTGGTTTAAGTCGGAAGAGATTTGGAACGACCAGAATTGAATGTAGATGATAATGGTCTGATGGCATCAGTGGAGGGAACAGTCACACAAGAAATACAAACCAGATACTGCAACAGCCACCGCTGTGATGGGCAAAAGGATTGAAATAGAAGGGACTGAAAAAAAACCCCACAAAACCAGGGTTATTTTAAAATACAGTTGTAAAGAGAGTTAACTTTCGATTCCACAGGATCCTGAAGGACAATAAGAACCTCAGGCGGATACACAACGACGCCCTGAGAGGGGCCACAGGGCCAGATGTCCTGTAAGTATCCACCCCTCTGTTACCTGGGGTTATAGATGTCCCACGGGCTACGTGGGCTGTGTCGTCTCAGCACACACGGGCTGTGTGTCAGGAAGGAGACTTTATCTCTCACCATTTGCTTGTAAAATGGAAACACACCAATGAGATGCCATAAAATTACAGGATGTAAGGCTCAGTTTGCGCCACAACAAATGCATATCACCCAGTTCCAGCCTTGCTATTGACCTCTGCCTCTTAGATATTTTGGCCTTAGCTTTATTTGTATCAGATCTTCCTGATCCTATTCCTATGCCTTATATTCCGACATTGCAAACTAGCTTGTCTTTTGGTAGGAGGAGTATGTTTTTACAATATATTATTGCAGAATTTGGTCATAAAAGTGAACAAGCCAATTGCACGCTCTAAGCCTGTGCTGAATAAAACACATTATTATCATCCTCATGCTTTATAAATCAAGTATTAGCTGTAGCTCCATGCAGTAAAATGCAGTGGGTGGTTTTGTAAATAACGCTCTGTGCTGCATGTGCCGTTTTGTTCCTTTTATGGGTGCTTTACAGTATACAGCATCACTAATATCACTTTCAAAATTGTAGCCTTTTTTTCCCCGTTTAATGGCCTGACTCTGAAAAATCCTTAGTCATGTTAATGGCCTATCCTCATGCAAAGTGCCCCTCTGAAGCTGCTTTACGTTTGTCTTGGCAAAAATGATGGATTCTCAGGTATGCTTTAAGAACCATTTAATTAGAACACCTAGAAATAGACCTTCAAGAGCCAAGCAGAGAGCATGGAGGGCGTCCTACCTGTGGGCTGGCTGGAGAGTCACATTCGCCCACTTTCTCTCCCTAAAGAGCCGTCCCTCAGTCCAGGCGCAGCAGCTTTCAAATAGAGAGGTCAGGGCACAGCCTTGGAGTGGTGGTTTCAATTTCCCCAGGACAAAATAAGCTCCTTGCCTCACTGGGGCTCTCGGGCCACAGGGATGACTCTTACTCCACTCCTGCTGCTCTGCAGATTCACAGACCCTGGTTTTGAGCAGGTTATCAGGTGCCGAAGCGGCTTTGCAGGTTTAGAACTTTTGTGAAAAATTGAGTTGCTGTTACCTACTGTCATGCTTTGGTGGTATTTTTATATGTGTGAGAAGAAAAGAATTTCTCTCATTATTTTGCAGGGATATTTCTTCAACGGCACTAGAGTCCCTGCCTAGTTACGGGCTTGAGGCCATTCAAGTCTTAAATGCAACGTCATCTTACTCGTTAAAGAGACTACCACCGCTGGATAAATTCAGCAGTCTTCTGGAAGCTGTTCTAACATATCCCAGCCACTGCTGTGCTTTTCGAAATCTAAGGACAGAAAAGTAAGTCTGAATAGCACATTATTGTATTGCAGTACTTCAGAAACTCCAAAATGACACTCTGCTTCATTCGGCTCACAAGGCTTCATTATCCTTATTCCAGTTACAAGGAAGCTGTGGTACAGAGCAAGGCCTCACATTAAACAACAGAAAACTGCTAAACCCAGGAAAATTATTTCCATTTATTTTAGAACAGAAATGGATCCTATCCTACACTGTGGATCTGACAGCAGGGACATTATTCTGATTTTGCTTAAAGCTTATATATTTTTTTGGTATCTCAATTAAAAAAAAAAAGAAGAATGCCTGTAGCCTTTAGCTGTGCACCTTATTTAATGCAGGTGGTCTGATGACCTAGTAGAAAAAGCAGGCTTTCAGTCATCCACCAAAATTAGGACCTGACACAAGCTTACAGAAAGAGGTTACTCGATTTAGCTCCAGTCATTTTTGATAACAATAGACAATACTGTTCTCCCCACAACTGGAAACATGGTGCAGAGAGAGATTTGCATCTGCTAATTCAGGGCAGCCAACCTGAGACAACTGCCTGTTTCAAAGGGATCGACTCCTGGTTGGCTTTAGGCAGCCAAACCAACTCCAAGTGAGTTTAGTTGAAGCTACGAGGACATCTCACTTCTCATCTGTCTCAAATGAAGGCCACAGAAGAGAAGTACTGAGCAGTCATTTGTGAGAAGCCCAGTCCGTGGGACTTCCATGCCATCACATCAGGACCGCGTTGAAAAGGCAGGAGCAGAATTCTGTTCCTCAGGGTAAAATTAGGGGTGAAGTTATGCTTTCTCTGCCTCCCTCATTTTACTAAGTGGCTCCTATCTCTGCAAGAATAAAGATTCTACAGTAGAGGGTTTCCATGCTACTGACCTCCAATTCAGTCCCAGCACAAGTCTCCAACTGTATTAAATGCAGAAGCAACTCTGGGACAGGTAAAAAAAAAAAAAAAAAAGAATTATTCATGCTGATGAAGATAACTACATTTCTGATATTAATTTACAGGTACTTGACTTCACAACATGATCATGCTTTATAAAAATAGGTGCTTTAGTAAGTTAGTTATTTATATTTAGTGACTGTTTTCTTAGTAAACTGAGAGGGGAACAAAAACCCCTGCAACTCAGGAAAAAGACTTGCATCAGGAAAAAACTGTTGTCAGTGCTGATGCATTACCTGTCTGTAGAGTGCTGGCTGGTGGAAAAACACACAGAAGCAGCAGGCTGCTATCTTCTGTATGACCAGCTACTACACAGGAAAGAAAGGCAGATCCTGGCCCTTTTCCTTGTCATCAGCTGCTGACAGCAGAAGGCCACAGAGACTGAGACCCTCCTTCAAGACTTTCCCAGACTATACAGGGAAAAGCCTTTGTGCAGTTATATATTCTTATGGTCACATGGCTGCAGCAGCCTGTTTCTGTCTCCTCCTACCCCTTCTGTTGCCCTGTGCTCTGCACACAGCCATCCCACCACCCAATTTTTACTACAACCCATTCCTTAGCACCTATAGACTGCACATCTGACCAGTGAGATACGGTGACGAGGTCTTACATACATCTGACCAGGCAAGCTGGTTCACTTAAAGTCCTCAGACCAAACAGTCTTGAGATTTCTGGGTTACAGTTGTGGTGTGCTCATTTCCTGAGCCGTGCAAGAGGTGGAAGGTAGCGCTCAGTTCCCTAGATTTTTTCTTCACTGGCCTCAATGGGGGGGGAAGGCAGAAAGCAGCTTGTACCACATCTTCAAGAAGTTACAAGAAAAACCTTCTGTTGCCATCCAATTATTTATAAACGTCATATAAGGGTTTAGATTGGTATCTCTGATTCTTCTTAAGAATACACAAAAGAGCTGTCACAGGAATGAGGTCAGACAAAGCTATTTCCATTCACACCGTAATGCATAAATTCAGTGGGATTCACCCTAGGCCCATACTTTCCCAAAGCCTCAGAACCAGAGATGTTGCCAAATATGTCACATTTCAACTTGTACTCTTTAGATTGCTTTATTTCTATCATGTAAAGTCTACCTCCAGACCCCAGAGAGGTTTTAAAAGAGCATCAGGCCAGCATTTGTTAACATACACTTCTCTAAAATCTGGCACAGATGCCACCATTCATACCAGTGGAGAAATTAGCCCACTTCAATATATTTCATAAGGCAAAACACACCTTTTTATTCCAGCTCAAGGTATTTCACTGTTAAAAATAAATATATAATAAACAATAACCAAGCTGACAGACCACCCTTATACCCTCACCATGAAGCACTGCCTACTGTCACAGTATTTGAAGCCCTCTCCTCGCTGCTTGCAGAGGTCTGCACGAACGGTCACACTTCTGTGAGGTCAACTCTAGCTTGCCTCATGTGTCTGTGAAGATCACTGACAGAGCAGGTAAGAATTTGTCCAAAACCCAGGGTGAAACTCAACTTTCTTTTCATCCTTCTTTCAGACAAAATTCCTTGCTTTCCATTTTTTACAACTTCTCCAAAGAGTGTGAAAGCACTATGAGGAAACCAACTAATGAAGTAGTGTAAGTACCTCTCTGCATATAGATACTGGAAGTAGCAAACACAGACCTCCCCCTCCTGCTGCTCGTGTGCGCTTTTTTCTGGAACAGCATGTCTTTTGCTGCTGATTCAAGTCACCCTTACAAGTTGCACAGTGGTATTTTTGCTATTGTTAAACCAAGATTTGTGATTTTAATGTTCCAAAGGAAAACAAAAATAATTTTGTGAGCTTTAGTTACTCCAGCTTCTCTTATGGATTCTTGAAAGGCTTTCAAAACAGTGATAAAATATTTAAGAAAGTTAATGGCCTACATGGAGACTTTTCATACCCAGAGATAATACAGCTCTCTGTGTAATTCAAAGAGCTGCTACAGTTAATATTTTTTTGCCTATAGAAAACATAATTAAAAGTCCAATGTTGGTAGTCTTCCATGGTAGAAAAAGAGTCCACAATTTAGAAGCATGATGACCCCATGCAGTTGGTTTACCTCTTCTAAACACATTTTTACTGTATCATAATGGCTCTGTTCAACAGCGTTCACTGAGAGGATGAGAAAGGCTAACACCAAAACTGTTGTGTTGGCCATGCTGGATCACACGAGCTCTAAATCAGTATTTAATGGAGAAGTTTAAGGATTTTCTACTATTCATCCCTCTACAGCTAAATGGGAGACCTTGGGACTTCTCAGCAGCCCTGACATAGGGTCAGAGCATTGTAAAGTCTAGAAGAAACAAGGTTATGGTCATAAAATTCCAACAGTTAAATACAGCTGAAATGTGATATGATTTGTTGGGATACTGGCTTCTTTGCACATTCTCTTGTTTGCTGGTTGGTGAGGCCTCCTAAACTTGCACGTTGGTTTTACTAATTTTTTTGTAAAGCAACAGCTGTCTCTGCTTCTCCTGTCCCTGCTTCTCACTTGCTGCCTGCCTGCAGCCAGTCTTGTCCTCTCCACTCCTAACTGCAAAACTGAACCACTTCAGGACTACAAAAAGGCAAAGTCCAGGCAGTCAACATGACCAAGAATATATTGCCGCTGTTGGGGGTGGCTTTGAGGAGAAGCAAGGTGAGGAGGCAAGGAGGTAACCGCAGAGCATTAGGTACCATTCTAAAAGCAAGCAAAGTCACATCACCCATGCCTGTGCCAGAGCAATCCCCCTGCTTTGGATTAGCATTTCGTGAGCTCCTACTGTACATTAAATAGCTTGCCCAGTCTATTGGCTCCTGAAGCTTTTTCCTTTGGCAAGTCCCAGTCTGAGAAATTCTCTGAGCAGACATTTTATTAAGCAAATAGAAGGTCGTGATTCACCAGCTGAATGGCTGCAACATAAAAGTTTGAGAACCACAGCAGAAATTGGCTGAAAGTCCCTAGCTCATGGTAGGGACAAACAAACAAACAAAAAAAGCCAACAACCAAACAACAACACAAAAAAGCTTGCACATGGCAGCATCTTTACCTAATGTCTCAGAAAAAAAAATCACAATCCTTTTTTATTAACACAGTCAAACACACTCTGTGCTCTTTCAGTTTAAGCCAGGCAAGTAAAAGCAAGACATTGGGCAGTTCTTCATGTGAGGAGAGAAGAGTTAAGATAAAGGGATTTGGAAGTTACTTGCCCGACAAGAGTAGCTGAAAAGCAGCTCAGCATGTATTTAAGCTATCCCAAAGCTACCAGTTTTCTTAAGAGTTGTCCTCAGTACAGGTGCTTTCCAGGTCTCACACTGCAGATTGTGTCTTTGCCCACCAAACACTCATGGTCAGGATGTCTGGGTAGTTCTGAGCTCGGTACCTGTTCTGGCAGGGAAACAGGAGAGAGAGCGTTTGCTTTTAAAAAACGTTTTCTGTTTGGTAGGCTTATCCCCACATGACTAATGACCTAGAGATTAGAGAGGTCTATTTTAAATACCTAAACCAGTTACAATTAGGCATTGGGTCCAGTCTAAACTGAATATATTCGTAGCCATCAACATTATCTAGTTAACCATGCACTACTACTCTTCACTTCATAATGCTGCAAACAAAATCCTCAGCAATTCCCAAGTGACATGTAGTCTTAGGGCTTTGTTTGATAAGAGTACACAGTTAAAATCCTTAGGCTATTTCAGTTTGGCTTCTCCAACTGTCGGATAAACCTATACGTATCAAACCTGTAAACCATCAATTCAAGTGTTACTGTCATTTGAACCAGTCTACTGGCAGCATGAGAATGATGCTTACAAAGCAACCAAGATAACGCACCTACAATATGAAAGCGTTCCTGTGGATGGGACTATGACCTCCGGTGCTCTCCAAGGCTGCTACCCAAAAGGCATCCCTACACCACTTCATTATATGTAAATACCCTGTAGAATCACCTGTAGGAAGTAACTGTCATAAAATGACTGTTAATTCTTGTATTTTGCATAAGAGTGTGAGCAGCAAGTAACAAATAGCTCACTTCTATTTGCAGAGTGTTTTGGGTTGGTTTTTTTTTTTTCTACAGTTACAGAGATGACTCTTACAACACACTGGTGCAATCAGCAGAAAAGAACATGTCCCCATTCGCAACAGATGAAGAAGTCTCTCCTTACAGCTACTCAGACATTTTCGATGACAGCGAAATGACCGGCTTCAACTTCGAGTATGACTTTTGTCAGCCTAAAGTCCTCACATGCACTCCGGAACCGGATGCATTTAATCCTTGCGAAGACATCCTGGGATACAGCTTCCTCCGAGTCCTGATCTGGTTTATAAACATCCTTGCCATTGCTGGCAATTTCACCGTACTCCTTGTTCTCATAACTAGCCATTACAAGCTCACTGTTCCTCGCTTCCTCATGTGCAACCTCTCCTTTGCCGATTTTTGCATGGGACTGTACCTGCTGCTCATCGCTTCCGTCGATGCCCAGACGAGCGGTCAGTACTACAACCACGCGATAGACTGGCAAACGGGGAGCGGCTGCAGCGCCGCCGGCTTCTTCACCGTGTTTGCAAGCGAGCTCTCGGTGTACACGCTGACGGTGATCACTATAGAAAGGTGGCACACCATCACCTATGCCATGCAGCTGGACCGAAAGCTACGGCTGCGGCACGCCGTGCCCATCATGCTCGGTGGCTGGATATTCTCCGTTTTAATAGCGGTGCTGCCTCTCTTAGGGGTCAGCAGTTACATGAAGGTCAGCATTTGTTTACCCATGGATATTGAAACAGGTCTTTCCCAAGCCTACATACTGCTGATCTTAGTGCTGAACGTTGTCGCCTTCGTCGTCATTTGTGCTTGCTACATTAAGATTTACATCGCTGTTCAGAATCCAGAGCTGGTAGCTGCCAATAAAGATACCAAGGTCGCCAAGAGAATGGCAATACTGATCTTCACGGACTTTACCTGCATGGCCCCCATCTCCTTTTTTGCCATATCCGCTGCCTTTAAAGTACCTCTCATCACAGTGACAAACTCCAAGATCTTGTTGGTTTTATTTTACCCCGTCAACTCTTGCGCCAACCCGTTCCTCTACGCAATTTTCACCAAAGCATTTCGGAGGGATTTCTTTCTGCTGATGAGCAAGCTTGGCTGCTGTAAGACCCGAGCAGAGCTTTACAGGATGAACTATTTTTCTGCTTATACCTCCAACTGCAAGAACGGCAGCTCGGCCACAGCCCCCAGCAAAGCCTCGCAAGCACTGCTGCTCCTGTCAGCGTTAGAGAAGCCGTATCCTGCAGTACGAGGCAAGACGTCTTACAATGAAAATTAAACTGACAAATGCAGCGCTTGGCAAAGCCAGTTGCAATTATTTTAGCAACTAGGGATTATTTTATATTATCTTGAACATTTCACAATAAATAAAAATGCCAAGCGGTAATTCTTACGCAGTGTTAACTGTTCTGATGTTCAAAGTGATGTTTTCCATTTTCTTCTTTTGTAACAATAGGTGACTATTACGCAAAACTCTTCTTTGGGAGAAAACAGAGGAGCCCAGGAGTAGTCAAGGAGCTCTTGAAGTTAACATGTGCTACAGTGATTGCAGTCTGACTCCTTTTTCTCCAGATCTGCTTCTCTTAAGTATTTAAAGCCTGCTACGTTTCATGCCTTTTTTTTTTTCCATTCCTATCAGGTATGCTAGCATTACTGAGTTAAACAATGCCTCCCTTTATTTCAGCAACAGAAATTTCCAATTACACAGCCACCTACACCCAATTAAAGAAAACTTTCCAGTGGTAAGCTGTAAAGATGTCACCAAGGTGAAAAGTTGACCCACTGAACCTTTGTCACAAGTGATTTTGCAGTTTACATTAGACCTCAGTCTGAGCTGGTAGGTAGTTTACTTAAAAAAATTAACCTATAGACAGTCACATATGATCCAGAAATCACAAGAGATGCAATAGCTGTACAAGCCTACCTGGTGCACACAAGACTATATTTTGTATATCATATGTGCACACATGGAAATCACGTCAGCTGTACAGGCTCCCTCTCAGCAGCCGGAGAGCTGCTTCCCACATGGGTAACGAAGGGCTGCCTTGCTTTCTCTCCAGGGACAGCCTCACAAGTTATTCTTATCTGCCCATTCCCCAGCATCACCAGTGCCAGTGGCATTCGGGATGCACCGGGGACTCCTCAGCACTCACAGGCGAACTCCCTTCCCAGCTGATGAAGCAGAGTACTTACTTTTTAGTGACTGTGTTTTCCCATAAAACTCCCTCTTTATTTTCACCACTCATTGCCTGATGCCAAGGTCATCCAAATCCATGGCTGCATTCCTAATTTAAGTAAGAACTGAGCATTCCTTTGTTATCGCTGTGTGTTTACTGTGTAATCAGAAAGTTCACAGTTTGGTGAGCAAAAAGAGATGCAAGAGTTGTGGATGGCAGATCAAGCCTCTTCTTAGGTTGCTTGTTCTTGACAGATTGGTTCCTGCCCTTACAATTTCATCAGGTCAGCGTGGTAGCGCAAGACCTGTAAGTGAAAGTTTATGGTAAAAAAAGTTTAAGGTAAAGCAGGGTAAAGCAAGTGCACTTTATTTGGACTTATAGTCCAGGTTTTAGCATCTTAGATCGCATTCTGTTGACGACAGGGTATCCAAAGAGAGATCCTCAGCTGGCGTAACGTGCACCTCGCCGGCACTGGCCGGAGCAGTGCAGCTGTGTACGATCTGTGCTTGCTGCAGAACGGTCACAGACAAAAAGTTCTTCATGGCCACCAAAAGTGCAGATTCTGATACATAAAACAGTATTATTGCAATCACTTTAAGTCTCTTACATTCTCCTTCTCAAGGAACTCCTTTGCTTTCAAGAGTAGAAAAGCTTGAAAGCAAGAACAGAAATCTGCGTTCCAAAGTACATCTCTTGTTGCCAAAACACCGCACTGCAAATTAAATTTGCTTCACATTAAAGGAAGTTATTCTTTGTACTAGTGACTGGTTTGTCATTAGCCTAGAATTGTGTTAATTAGAAATAACGTTTCTGACCCTCTCTTAGCTTCAGTTTGATGCCATGATTTCAGTCAGTTTCCAAGCTCTGTATGTAAGCAGCTTGCACACATGTGGGGAATGAAGCAGGACAGAAAACAGAGGAGACTTAAAACTCTGCAGTTTAGCAATCAATTTAAAAAAAAAAAAAAATCCATTTGATGCATCTCTTTATACACACCGGCTCCTGAGCTGAGCAGCTAAGCAAATGGGACCACTATAGTATATTTAATTATAATAGAAACTAAAGATAGTGGTAAAAAAAAAAAAAACACAAAAAAAAAACCAAAAAAACCCAACCTCTACGTGGCCTCAGGCTTCTCTATCACCTACCTCAAAACTGATTTTCAAGACTCGGTTCTTCAGACAGGACATGGAAGGGTTCTCCACACAATTTAAGACATGGAAAAACAATGCTGACTGGACAATAACTGATTTACTTGCATCATGTTTCAACAGGACAAGAGCTTGTAAGTTGGAGTGTTTGGTTTTTTTCTTAAAAAGCTACAGGCAAAAGAAATGAGTTACAAATAGTGACAACAGATAGTACCTGCCTTACAATACTGCTTAGGTAACGGCAAAGAAATACAAAAGCTATGGGAATTTTTTCTTTCTGTGCCTGCTGTAAATTGAGTGAAATCTACCATTTAGAAAATAATTGCCGGTTTGGGAAAAAAAAAATTAAAACACAAAAACACCCCACCACCACAATGGAAATAATTTATATTTTTCTGTACACACAAAAGTAAGCAAATAACTAAAAGTAACACTTGAATAAATACTTAGATTCATGCTCAAGATTCTCATTCAAGTTACACTTTTTATATTATCTCATTATTTTTGGTAAACTTACCTTCTTTCTAGTGTGAAGTTTTAGGTAGCCATTTACAAAAGTATCTTTGATGGCCATAACTGCTATTACCCTGACATCTGCAGCTAAACTGTAAGTAGCGGCAATCAAAAGCATTAATATATAAACTATTCAGATCAAAAGCACTCTGATCTGATTGCTGCTCAAGCCATAGGCTACAGTAATTAGCTAACTGAGCCTACAGTTTACTAAGAAGCATTTTTTCCCAGCATAAAAATTCCTGACTTCAGATATTTTTAGTTGTAAATGTCTTATTTTAAGCTCTAAATCTTTTCCATTCAAGAAGCACTGGAAACAAAACACAGGGAAATTCTGGTATGCTTAGATGGAGAAAATGAAATCGAGTCCTACCACAGGAGCCCAACTAGACAGCCCATAGCTCTGCAAGTACTCCCAAGGAATATCGGTGGTGTAGTCTGGAGGGAGCCAGAAGATCTGCAGTGTTACCAGTTCAATAGCCCTTTCCTCAAATACAGGAAGGATTGGTACAGTGAGAGCAAAACCCTACTCTAATCCCTAACACTTAAGTCTCCTTCATATGGAGAAGCTCCAGGGTCAGAAAATGCAAGGGGGTGCTTGCTGACTTAAGCTAAGCCATCTTCAGCGTCCCTCGTGATGCAGGTCAGCTGTGCGCACTGCCAGCAAAGCCTCAGGAGGAAAGATAGCAAAGAGTTCTGAGAGATTTTACCTGCTGATAGGACACATGATCTGCGAAAAAAGCAAGAGAGGATGAAAAATTATCACCAGTGCCCAACCTCTAACACTTAGAAGTTTGGGGAGTAAAAGATCAGTGTTAAAAAAATACTTCCAATGCCAGACGGGCAGCCTACATGATCAGTATCATACTTGGGTGGCACAGAGATTACAGCAAGCTGTCAAAAAAATTAAGTTGCAGAACTTCAAAGCATACAAAACATTTCAAGAATGGAAAGGCACCTGAAACTAACAGAAGCGGTGCAAGAAGTATGAACTGGCAAAGCTCAGAAAAGATGTCAGAGTGGGAATTCCTCCTCTAATTATCCCACATGTCTTGGCATCCATTCACAGAGAAACAAAGTCTGCAAGGGAGAGGGGAGATGGGCAGTTATAAGAATGCTCAAACCTCTGACTCCTCCCCATCATGTGCAGGCAATCATTAACGCCACAGGCAGAAAGATGCAGCAAAAAAAGCAACTGCATTTTATAGTGACTAGCAAAAGCAGGTCCTGTTCTCAGAAGCAGCCTTCAGCCACTGGGTGGTGCTTAGAGGACGGTGCATATCCGGTCCCGCCCTGCGCCACATTACCTCTGCTACCAGTCTGTTCTGAAGTATTGCTCTGCTGCCCAAGTTGAAGAAGGTCCCACAGTTCATAACTTAAACATTCATGGAGCATGAACAACTCTGAGCCTGCGAGAGAGGTCTGAGATCTAAAAATGTCCATTACGTCTTAAGAGCAGTATTTCTTGTGCATTTATGGGCGTGAAGTGCAGCACCACTGCAGCTACAAGTCGGCTGAATGGGGAATACGAAATCATACACTGTAATGTTCTAACTGTGCCTGAATACACAACTCTTCACATCTCAGCAGCAGTATCTATAAAAGACAAAAAGAAATGCCACACTCTGGTCAGGCCTTGCAGTTCTTTTGACAACAGAGAGCAGCAGATATAAAAAGAAAAAAAAAAAAAAAGGCATGCAAGAAACTCAACAGCTGTTAAAAACCTACCTGAGGGAAGCATCCCTATTGTTTGTGCCATGAGCATAAGAGTTTGTACCATTATGAGCAAGGATAGTTTGTGTTTTGATTTTTTTACCCTCCTTTCTTCTATATATTCCTTCTCTCCAACTCTCTCTCATTTCTTCCCCTCCTCTTCTTAAAGTCTCTGCCTCTTCCTAGGGAGCAGAGATAACCAAAATATCTCAACATCTTCTTCCAGCAGATGTCACAGCAGCAGCCAGGAAGGAGGGGTGCCATACACCTGGATTATCCTGATCCGAGTCAGCCTGGCTGAGGCTTTACCATTCAGTTTCCCATTGTGCCCTGCAAGGAACAGGAGCTAGCCAGGGGAAAGCTGCAGCTCCAAAGGGCTAGGGCCCAGCCCTGTGGGCACAGAACTTCTTTTTGACCTCTATTTCTAAAAGAGCAAACGAAAAGCAAACACTGAGGATTGCTGGGAATGCAGTTCTCATGGCAGGGTGAGCTACTGTCACACGCATGGCTCGTACACATTTCTGTAAGCAAAGTTTACATTTAGGGGAACACAAAACGAACTCTGTGCTAGAAGCATATACAAGATGACATTTTTATATTACGCACAATTTGTATCATTCACAGCTTACTGGTCTGTAGTCTTAGAATGTAGTGGATATGTACAGGAGCAAATTTAAATGACTTCGTATTGACAGTGAAAGTAAATTCCATTTTAATGTTAAATCACACTATTCATTGCATCTCAATAGACATAGAGCACACAGAACAAACAATAATAATTCTCCATATATTGAGTGCTCAGTATTTCCTGACTTACCTCTAAAGAGTCTGCCTTCAAGTCAAAAAATAACAAAAAAAGCAAGGGAGGAAGGAAAGGGGAGAAAGAAATCCACAGCTGAAATGGCCACAGGTTTCAGACTTGCTCTTTTTTAAACTCAGCAGACTTGAAAAAGAAATACATAGTATAACCAAAAACTGTGTATATTTATATTTCAAGTCACACTTTAGGTTTTATCTTAAAAAGTGGAAAGAAAACCAACAGAAGTGAAATTTACTTAAACATGGACACTCAGTATTCCATGACTTTCTTGAACTACTAACAGATTCAGCATTTCAGTCTTTAAAGCTATTAATTCCAAGGATGTTTTTTTGGCTAGGAAAGTAATGAAATAATCAGACAAGAACACCAAAAGACAGCTGATTATAACAATACAGAGTTTAGTTTGCATGTATTAACAGCACTGGTTTTGCATATTTTTAGCATAGCTTTGTTTTGTTGTTTTGGGGTGTTTTTTTACGGGGAAAAAAAAAACAGAAAGTCTAGTTGTTTCACAGAAAATTCATAAAGGGATAATGCTACAGTCTTGAAGTAAGTACTTCAGTGAAGTTTCACCATTCTGCATCTCCAACAGCTTTTGCAAATACATGGTCTTTACCGCCAAACGACATCACTCCATCTTTTAAGAAGAACTTCCATTTGTTCTTACTTCGATGTATCTAATAAAAATAAACCAACGCCCCATCCCCAAAAAAATACACATTAGACCATCCTTTTTAGAAAATTATTTTTTTAAGCACAACTTGTTTACAAACCTTGTTTTGATTTTAAAAGCCTGATAGTCCAAAACATGTGAAACACTGCCAGTGAACACACCACAAGTATCCAACAGAAGCAGTAGATTTCAGTTGTTTATAATGAACATCTTGCTCTCTCAGGGGTACAGCCTGAATATACACACACACACAGACACACACACAGACACA
>NW_009718227.1:0-31510 GCF_000703405.1 Apaloderma vittatum
CGGGTCAGTTAGGGTGGGTTGCTGTGCTTCAGGGGTCTGGTCAAATCCAAGCGGTGCAGCGGGCTCAAGGGAAAACGAGCCTGGCTGAGAGAACCCTCAGCGGAAGGTAACCCCGCCGGGGGAGCTTTGCGTGGGCAGCTCCTCCCGTGGGTCTGGGCAGCGAAAAGGGCGGAACGGTGTTGTGGTGTCTCAGGGCTTGGCTTCTCTGAGCGTGGAGTGTCGGAACTTCAGAGTGCCCCGTGCAGTGGGGAAGGGTGACCAGGCGGCTGGGAAGCACAGCTCTGTGCTGGTGACAACTGCAGGGCTGGTTCCCGGCTGTTGCGGGCTTCTCGGCTTAGTTCTTCGGGAAATCCCCTCTTGTTTTGACAGCCAGCTGTGAATATTTTTTTTAAGCCTTGCGTTTGATTTTGGGTTTTTTTTGTGTGTTTTTTTTCTTTGCTTGTTTGTTATTGGTTTTATTTTTTAGTTTGGGAGACTGCAGTAGGAGTTAAATGATACTAACAATTCATATCTAGTTAAAGTTGTGCCCTCGTATTATTGTAAATATTAACCTGATGTAGGACACATGCAACAGAAGTTATTTTCCAAAGTTTTTATTTCCTCTGCTGTATTTTGTCTCAAGCAAGAGGATTATTTGTGTTGTGTTACATGTCTTGTAATTATGAGGTTTACAGACCAGAATCTTAAATTCCACTGAGCATCCAGTAAATTCTTCTAATCCGCTAGGGAAATAGTTTCTTGGTTTAGAAATTCCAAGGCGGAGTGTTTAAAGAGTTACCTAAATAGGGCGTAACTTGACATTCAAACATAGGTCTTTCAAACATACTTAGTGTGACAGTTCTTTTTAAGTGACATTTATTAACAATATGGAGTTTTAAAAAAAATACTTTGCATTTACCTTTTTTTTAACTGTTCTATGGGAAAAATAAGTATTTGGGAGCTTAGATATATTCTTTAAATGTGCGTTTGCTGGGTATGGAGTGAAGTGATAGGTTAAGTAGGGAGAAAATAATAGTTCTGGCAACTTAATCCCGTTAGGTTAAAAGGACTTCAGCAAACGTTATGCTCAGCTAGGTAACAGTTTATTTGTTGTTCAGTGCTGTATGTGAAGACGACACTGGTCCAGTTGTAACTAAAGGTCCGTGCACCTGTTCACGAGAATTGAATAAATAAGATATATGTGCCTGCTACAAATTTGTTGCCAATCCAAAATGTCCAGTAAATTAGTGGAAGGAAGGCTTTGTTGTGCTAGGGATGCAGGAGTGAGCTCTCTTAAATGTGACACTATGAAAAGTTTCAAAAATTCTATTGAGATGTGAAAACAACAGCTTTAACGAGTGTTGGAAACTTTTAAATCGACACATGTTGTGGTAGCAATGTTTGACATATACTTGAGATTTTTCTACCTTTTTCTAGTTTCTGTCATTCGTCACTCTTTCCTAGCCTTAGATGCTCTCATTAAGATTGATGACTAACGGAGGGCAATGTGGCCATCTGTCTTCCAGAAGATGGAAAGACTGCTGTCCGCTTCAAACACAGGAGGTTGGAATGAGTCTTGAAAACTGCAGCCTGTCAGCTCGTTTCTCTGCTGTGAAAATATTGGCAATTGCATTGGTGCTACCCAGGCTTGCTGCTTGGCGTGCTCTGGGGCTGAGCGTGATGGCTCACTCTGCTCCGTGAAAGGGAAGCTGGGAGCTGATTGCATTGCTTTCCTGAAGTCTGCTGGTGGATTTTTGAAAGGCAATTTTAACACCTGTATTGGTATTGCCTTGGATTGTTTTGACGCTTTCGGCCTCGTTCTACTGTTCTTTCTCTCTGCTGTTTTTCAGGTACAAAAACTGCTCTGTATGTGTCCAGTGGATTTCCATGGGATCTTCCAGTTAGATGAACGTCGCAGAGATGCTGTTATTGCTTTAGGAATCTTTCTAATTGAATCTGACCTTCAGGTATTTTTCCCACTTAGGCTAGCTCTATTTAACTTGGAAGATCTTGGATTAATTCAAGTTCAGTCGTTCAGTGAGTGAGAAGTTGGTATTTACTCTTCATAAAAATAGCTAAAAAGATCAGGGATAACAGCTGGATGCAGGCAGGGGAGCACAAGGAAACGAGGACAGTCCTGATGAGGGTGTCAGACAGTAGTCATGGCACTGCCACAGCCAAACTTGCGGTTTTTTGGTCATTGTAGCTTAAGGAGAGAAAGGAAAGGCTATTCAGGAGGATTTACTCAAACCATATGTGCCATGGCATGTTTCTCCCTGCATGCACATGCTTCTGAATGACAAGTGTGTTCCAACATACTCCTGAACGTCAGGTTTGTGATAGGCCTTTTGGTGCCGGGATAGAAAGCCAAGCAGGGCGTGTAGACTGAGTGGTGTACAGACATCCCTTTTGTATCCGTCAGCCTGTTTCTGACAGACTGGTTCCCTTTGCCTCAGCCTCTGGGTGTGGTATTTTTTCATGCAGAGGAAAGGAAGGACGTACTGAGTCCTCGGTCCAAAGTCATTAGTTGTCACTTTAAGTCATTAGTGTTGCCAGGGTTTGTATCAGGCCTGAATTTCCTCCTGTTTAGTATGTATTTACTATGATATAGCTTACATGCGTATTATTAGCATTGTCCTTTTTGTGGTTCTTCTGAGTATGAAGTTTAAACAAGGCAGCTGTATTCATGTTTCTAAACATTTTTATAATGTTTTCACATAATGTTTTTTAGTATTAATTAATCCAACTCTGTGAGGAAGGAGAGTGCTATCCTCTAATTTGCAGATTAGGAAGCGGAAGTGTTACGCAGATGTGTTAAGTGACTTGCATAAGGCAATGGGACGGATCGCAGGTACTGAATTTCTGGCTGCCGTCAAAATATTTTGTGACCTTGATGTAAACTAACCAAATTTTTTTGTTCTGGAACTCTTTTCTCCAACTTTTACAGAGAATGAACTGTGGCCTAGAATGAAAGGATTAAGTTTATAGCACTGAATTGGTTTACTTTCATTTGCCTGTGTTGGAATCAATTTTGCAATATTCAAGAAGCCTGTGGAGTAATTATTAGAAGCGAGTTCTGTGTGGGATTAATGTAGTATTTCCATATGTCTAAAATACGTTGAGGTGATACAGTTCAGCTTTTCTCTATTTTAAATACAATGTTTTCCTCTTTAGCACAAAGATAATGTGGTTCCTTACCTCCTCCGACTTCTGAAAGGTCTTCCCAAAGTCCAGTGGATAGAAGAAAGCAATGCACGGAAAGGCAGAGGTGATGTTGGGGTTGTTTGACCATTCTCATGGAATGCCAGCCAGGAAATAGCAGTAACAGGGGTTATTCAGGACATGACACAAGGGGAGATGATAGGTCCTGCTATATTCTTGGCTTCTGACTCAACAGCCTTTAATATTGATTTTCTTTAGAAGCAGAGAGAAAGTTGAATAGCTCCCAGCTTTCCTGCTTCACTGTTCTGTGATTAAATTGCACTTTGCAAATAATTCTATGCTCAGTATATTTGTTACTAAATTGGAGAATATTGTGTAGTAGTTAGAGCAGGAGAGTGGAATCTGACATTTGTACTCTCTACTTTTAGCTCTGATGCTTAGTTGCTATTTAAACCACTTAATTTCCTGCTCCCTTAATACCTCTTAATATAAGAATACTTTTTTCACAAGGGATCTTTTAATATTTTGTTCCAATTACTTGAAAGCCTGGAAGAGTTTTGAATTATTAAAATTGTTCTTTTAACATTTCATGCTGAAATTATCATGGATAGAATGCACTTCTAAGATTAGTGTGTCATACCACATTTTTCTACAGCCTATCTCAAAACTGTACGACATGGGAACCACTTAGGTCTTCTACTTTATTATTATTATTTGTCCTTTCTGTGTTGATTCTCTGTGACAGTGCTTAAGTGACTTTCTGTCCGTTACTTGCAGGCTTGCTTCCAGTGGCAGAAAACTTCAGCTTCTGCTTGGTGACATTGTTATCAGATGTCGCTTACAGGGATGCATCTCTCAGAGAGCAGGTAGAGTTTATTTTAAGTTTGCGTTAAGTTCGCCAGTGCTGCAGTGCTGACAGATGTCTAGGGAAGAGTACGCCACCGCTGCTTCCTTTCTTGCGAAGGGATGACTGCTAACTGCAGACTTTGCAAAAGAAGCTCTGTAGCTGAGCGAGGGCAATGTACTTTTTTAGTCACACAGCAATAAAATGTTGTTTACAGAGGTGCTTACGTTAATATTTGCAAGTTTCATTTGTTGTAGTGACCTAGTATAAGATAATGATATCTTTTTACTGAAAGATATTTTCATATGTCTATCTTGATTACTTTAGATCTTGGATGCGATTCTACAAGTAATGCAGTTCCTGTTGGGAATGTGCCAGACCCCACAAATGCATGATAAAGGTACTATTAAAATTGTTACTATATTTGTAACTCTTATCCTCTCAACTTGTCTTTTATGTTTTCTGATTATCAAGATCACTCCTCAAAAGTGAGCAGTTTTTTCGACTTCTCTTAGCTCATATTTATTCCATTTGTTGGTGAGTGGTAAATACAGAAGCAGGAGATTCCTTCGTGGGTTTTCCTCTACTGGCACACGTAAGGTTTTGTAAAGCACGTTGGACTGAAACAGTTTAGTGAAGAGGTAGCAAAACTGTGAAGATGAAGTTCTAAGTTACTGTTAATACATTCTTACGGTTTTCTTTTCCAGAATATTTATGCAAGTATGCAGTACCCTGCCTGATAGGAATTTCTCGAGCCTTTGGTCGCTACAGCAATTCAGAGGAGGCTCTCCTTTCAAAGCTTTTTCCAAAAATACCCCCGCATTCTCTGAGAGTTCCAGAAGAGCTTGAAGGAATTCGCCGACGATCCTTCAATGATTTCAGATCAATTCTTCCCAGTTCTCTACTCACTGTTTGCCAAGAAGGAACGCTAAAGAGAAAGGCCAGCAGCGTATCTAGCATCTCACAGGTCTGTGTGACTTACTCTGTGTTGGAGTCAGTGATTAGGTGCTTTTGTGGTCTTGGAGGAATTACAACAGCATTAAACCTGGATATGCACGTGGTGTCTTAACACGTTATTTGACTAGAGATGTTTATTTTGCTTCTGCAAGTGAGTTTCAAAGTGTATTTTTTTTTAGTTTCTGAGTTACAGAATAATCAGTGATGGTTAAACTAACAACTGTACTAATAAGTTTTCACATGGAACAGCTGATAAATCCTGTTCCTTTCCAGTGGAAAAGCATTGTATATCTGAACATTTGGGAAGCTGGCACTTTGTGGCTCAAGCTGTCAGAAGTGCTGAGGATGCATGAGCTCTCACTGGTTTAACCAGGAGTTGTGACTGTTCGTTGTCTTAGGGGAAGAATGGATTCAGATGCTGGTTTTGTAACCGTGGATGGTTATTAGTGCAGTTACACCCATACAGGAGTCATCATCCTGATCTCTTCCGTTTAGAGAAAATCACTGAACTAGCATTTTTCAACTTCCCAATTTTGGCTGCAATTGAGCTGTTAGGCCCAGGGATATGTAATTTCTGTTAGTTTTGCTTGAAGTTGTGTTTTGTTACGAAGTGTAACAACCGTTCTCAGGAAGACTTTTTTGTTATTTTGTAAACAGTTTTTAAATTATGGATTTTGTGTGATGTTTCAGGTTAGTCCTGAACGTGGAATTCCTCCTCCCAGTTCTCCTGGAGGATCTGCCATTCATTACTTCGAAGGTAAATTGTTTTGCAAAAGAAGAGTGTCTGATTTTGGAGGTTTATTGCTATTTATAGGAAATTGAGAAACAGTCTTTTTGACCTCTTCCTCTGCACTCTAGAATTCTTACAGTAATTCTCTGGAACATAGCTGCTAAGATTCTGAAAAATTTTGCCATATAAAAGCAGTAGGAAGTTATTATTAACACCATTGGTTTCCAGGCTCAGTTGTTTCTGAGAAATGATTTCCCGACTGCTAGGCTGTGCCTAGTACTGAGGAGCTTAATTCAGCCAGGCCAAAAATATTTCAGGAGATTAGACAGAGGAACAAGTGTTAATATTGTGCTTCACCGGACGACTAAGTTGTTGGACTAGGGTCAGGAACTTCTGAGACCTTTGTGGCATATTGTGTAAGTCTAAAACAACTGCCTAACTGGAAGTAAACGTGATATAGGTCATTGTGTACGACCTAGTAATTTGCTGAAGTAAAAAATAGTAAAGGAGATGCTGTAGTGGAGTGCTCACTACTATGTGTTAATTACTGTGTCATAAAAGGTAGGAATGTGAAAATTTGTCATGAGTTAGTGTACAAACTCTTAACCACTGAGCTTGCATAGAGCTCTAGCTGTGAGTTCTGTGTCAAAGTGGGGCTTAGAAATAAATTTTCCTGAATCAAGTGGAGAACTACATCTGCATCCACAGTTTTGGTGTCTCTGGTTTTGTCTGGCCCTTTGGAGTTTTTAACAGTTTGGGCATTCTCTGTTTCTCGGTCATTCTCCTCTCCAGAGCCCTGGCTTAAATTAATTTCTTCCACATTGCTTTTCTTTTTCCTTCATGTTACTATTTCTAGAGGCATCCGTCTTCCTCAATCATGTAATGGGATTGCGGGGTAGTTCACGTGGTGTTCTTTAATTGCCACTTGGGAAGAGACCTGTTTGTCGCCTGTCCACCAAGTTGAATCAACTTAACCTTCTTCAGTTTTATGGTCGACATGTTTTGAATTACAAATAAAAAGTAAAAGGCCATAGGTTAGAGAGAGGCTATAGTAGTAGAATGAAAATCATCTCAATTAAAACTATAGGTGGTTAGTGGACAATTTTGTTAAAATTTTTGAATCATTTTAATTGTGTCTCTGGCAGAGTTATGATTATTCTAATCAGGATTTTATTTTCAATACTAACTTCTACCAAATATTTCAAACACAGACAGCCAGAAAATAATCACATAATATTTTATTGGAGAAGATGAGTAGTGGTCTTGGTTTTATTCTGGCCAAGACTACAGTTTAGAGAAAAGGACAGGCAGTTGAGCACTTAAAAATGGCAGATATGTAATTTCTAAAGTTGAAAAAGTACCAAAAGCAGTATGCTTAGCAAATTGTTTGCTTAATAGAATACTTTAATTGGAAAAATAATTTTATTTCTCTTTATCTTCAGATTGCAGTAGCGAATTGGTGCCTCTTCTAAGATGAAAGCTGTGCCGTGTATATCTAATAAAGGGGAAAACCTTGCAAGATAGTTTTGACTTAAACTATTCTCTGCTTTTGAGCAAAATGTAATTTGTGGAAGTTTTCAGATAAATGTATCTCACTAGGATGGAAAGACTTCTTGTCTCTGACATGAACACAAGCCATTGACATGAATTTTTCCATTGTGATTGTAAACTTCTGACGAAAAAATGTACTTTTTAATCGTACTTTCTTGTCTTGATATACCAGTAAATTAGCTGAAATGTACCTCTTGATACGTTGCAAGTTGAAGACTGTAGCTCTGTTGGAAATAACTCTTTGGTAGTAACTGAACATTGTCTTTAAACAAAGTCTGCATATCTTCTCTCTCCCTAAGCTTTTTTTTCTATTGTTTTTTTACTGATCAGGTTCGTATCTTCCTGATGGGAGCGCATTGGATCCTGATTATTACTTCTCTACAATCAGCTCCAGCTTTTCAGTTTCTCCTCTCTTCAATGGCATCAACAATAAAGAGTTTAACATCCCACTGGAAATGCTCCGCCAGCTGCTGACCATGGTATGTGATGGGTTCTTATGGAGGCTGCAGTGAGACTGCATTCTAGAGGTTCATGCTAGAAACAGATGTGGTTTAAGTTAAAGCTTTTGGAATTGCAGATAACAAGATAGTGTTTGTCTCTCAAGCTTTGTGTAATGTTGGTTTTGTGGCATTTAACATCATGCTTCAATAGTATTTTTAAAAAGCTCTGTTATGAACTGTGAAGAATTTAGAAAGTCAAGTAAATATATTTCAGCTTCTTCCTGTTTGACTCCTGCAGACTGCTTGTTCTGAGATAACTTCCATTTCAGCAACTAACAGCATGTATTATATTTTGCGATGAGAATGAGACCCTTTTCTGGAGAAGGACTCAGTTGCTGGGAGTTCATGCAAGTGACAGAATCTACTGGCCCTGTCTGTTCCCTGTAGCAGCTATTCTGGAAGAGAACACAGAGGCTGAGATTTATTCATGTTGCAGCCAGAAATTCTTGTAGCCTTAATTTCGTCTGACACTTTACGGTCAAGTGACTCGTGTTTTCTGTGCATGAAATTGTTTTATCTTCCTATCCCAAGTCATCAACCGGAATCATCTTGGGGTTTTTTTGTTTTTTTTTTTTTCCTTTATAGGTAAAACAGATCGTTGGGGATTCTCTGCTAAAGACTTTAGATGCAGTTTTAGCTGAAGTTTCAGAGGTATGCTTTTAAATTCCTTTTCAAATTACTTGAATACTATATTTTTTGTTTTTCATAACTAATACTTGGAAAATCAGTTTTTGCCTAGATAGAGTGTCTTCTTTTGGCAGAAGGATACTAATTTCTTGTTTGAACTGTTCTTTCAGTGGATTTATCTAGCCTTGGACTGTGTAAAAATGGGGGGCTGAAGGACGAATTTTTTCAGTAACGGAAATAGTTATCCTCTTAAAAAATGAAAAGTTTTCTTACTTCAGCTCTGTTAACCCTACTAAATTACAGCATCAGTTGCCCAAAACCGGTTAACTGTACACTAAGGTCTTTATTGCATATTACAGTAGCGTATCTTTTTTTCTCTTTTTGCTATCTCAGTAAAATGATAAGATTTGAATTCTCCTCTTGTGTGGTTCGTTTTTGTTTTGTTTTGGATTTTTAGCACGACATCTTCCATTGATACGTGAAAGAGTGACTGAATCTCATTTAATACACCGTACTTTTGATGAAAGTAGCGGGGAAAGGCTATGAGGTTACTTCTGGTACCAGCTTGAAATGCTGCTTTATATGTTGGGGGAAAGTAGTTATGTGACCATAATAAGATGATGTATTTATCTATATAATGGAAAATAGTTAATTTCAAATCTAGCAGGTTGCTTCTTTTCTCTTTCAGACAGGCGCTAGTACAGATCTCTACTATAAAACATTCAGTGACCCTCTTTATCTTGCTCAGTTTAAAATGCTAAGAGACACGTTGTACTATATGAAAGGTACAGTATTTGTGGGTTTTTCTTTTTTTTTTTTTAGTTTATCCTTCATTATATTTAATATCCAAAGCATTGTCTCTGTTATTTTGAGTGCTTGAACATACACTTTCTTGCAACTCCATGTACACTATAGAATTTGCATTTTGAAATGTTTCTGTATAAAAAAGGTGCTATGGAAATAGAAAAAAAATATTTTGTGCACCACTAAAAAGGTTAATAGGTGGCATTTCAGTTGTCTGCTGATGAAAGTACTGATGGACTTTGTGAAATTTATCTTTTAGGTAGGGGATAAACTTTAATTAAATAATTTCATTTATAATGTAGCAATGAATTTTATATGTGTTTTCATTTTGATACATTGACTTCCATCCTTCTAGCATAATGCTATTTCTTTTTATTACTTTAGACCTTCCCAATGCATTTGTGAAGGAAATCCATGACTTTGTGCTGGAGCAGTTCAACAGCAGTCAGTCAGAACTTCAGAAGATCCTTCACGACGTGGATCGATTGCACCATGAGCTGAGTCCCTTGAAACTGCGTTGTCAGGCCAACGCTGCCTGCGTGGATCTCATGGTGTGGGCTGTGAAAGATGAGCAAGGTGAAAAATGCTCTCCGGTCTCTGGAATATCTGTCTTTTAAGTTGTAGAAATAGGAAGTTCTCTGAGAGTAGATGATGTGAAGAGAAATAAAAAAATAGATTTTAGTAGAATACTCTTTGCTATTAGAACGCCTCGCTTTTTCTTCAGTTTTCTTTCTTGTTGTATGAGTCTTACACCTCCTCTGAATATGTGAAGGATTTTTTTTCTTTTCCTTTGGACCTTGCAATACGTCATTTCTATCATATGTGGAGCACACTCAGTATCAGCTTTAAGTACTGTAATTCTTTGTGTCGTAGTGTCTGACAGAGCTGTTTGGTGCAGATCTAAGTTCTGCAAAAAAAAACGATTTTGGAAAGAAGCACTAAATCTCTTTGAGGAATTGTAGTATGAGGAGAGGGAAGCTGACATATTTTCTGTATTGTTTTAGAAATTCTAGTAAGCGTTGGGTTGTGTGTGGCCTAGTAACAAATCTGATAAACATAAATATTTCTTCTGGATGTTTTGTTTAAGGTGCAGAAAACTTGTGCATCAAGTTATCAGAGAAGCTGCAGTCGAAAACCTCAAGCAAAGTCATCATTGCTCACTTGCCACTGCTAATTTGCTGTTTGCAGGTCTGTCTTTTATAGTATTTGACACTACTGTGTGAGTGAGAGTTTGGGGAGTTTACAAGTTGCCAGAAGAACAATTTTTGTCTGCTGTTTCTATTCCTTTCCACCAGTGTGTTCTGTGTTTGGATTTTAGAGGTCTGGTGTGGAAACTAGAATTGCAGTAGAGTAGAGCTTTCAAAATTTGTGTAACTCAAGTACTTCTTGAAGAATAATGTTCATGAGACTTTTTTAACCAGCATTTAATTTCTGAAATAGTTAGCTTCTTAGTCCATTGTGTAAACAGTTAAAATACTGTGACTGGTAGCTCACTGACATTTAAGAGTAAGGCTTGATTATTCTAATTTTTATGTCTTATTGGGCACTTATTCACAGTCTTAAAAATGTGGTCTGTTCTAAAGTGTGTGTATTCTAAAGCTATATTTTGGTTGGGTTTTTAATTTATTTTTTTTTAGGGTCTAGGCCGTTTGTGTGAGAGATTCCCTGTTGTGGTTCATTCTGTCAATCCATCCTTGAGAGACTTCCTTGTGATACCTTCCCCGGTGCTTGTGAAACTCTACAAATATCATAGCCAGTATCACACAGGTAAAGGCTATATTCCAAAGGATATTCTAGTGATTGTTCTCCAATTTATAAAAATTTTTGATAGTTTTGGATATTTTGTGGTGGTATGGCTGTCAGGGGAAACAGATGCGTTTTTGATTTTACTTTTTTTTTTTTTTTTTTTTTTTTGGAAGCTAGGAGAAGGAATGCAAATAGAAATCTGGTAGAAATAAGGTCTAAGGGCAAGCAGTACAGGTGGATGTACATTCTCTCCTAGCAGCAATATTGCTGTGCCTGTTTTGCTGAAGCCAGGATAGTCTTATCTCAGGCACTTTTGTCCTGAATGAGATCACCAACAACTGCAGCATCGAAGGTTATATTATGTGTGGCAACCTCCTGCACTCGATTCAGAGCAGTTTCCTTTGGGCTTCATCCATATGGGCCTTCAGAAACCTCCAAGGACAGAAATTCTACCACCTGTGTCAATGCATAGTTATCCTCAGAGTGGCAGAAAAAACCCCAAACCCACCTATACGTTTGGAACCTCCCAGGTTTCAAATTACAGCTGCTGTCTCGTTTTCCCATGAAGCCTGCTTTTGTCTTCTTAGTAACCTACTTTATGCTTTGGAAGGCAGCCTTTAGGTCTGTCCAAAACTGTTTGTGGTCCAGGTTGGATAAGGCCTTGTTCCTCAGACTCCAAACAGGTCCTGTGCTCCAGCCCCATGACCATCTTGATGCCGGTTGAGAGTTTTCTTTGTTGGTATTTTTTAAGTTATGATTTCCAAATAGAGAATTTTCAGATTACTGCAAAAGCAGTATCATAATGCTAAAGCAGAACAGGTGAAATGAGAAGTGAAGGTGGGTAAGTTTGGGAATAATTATTTAGGAATAGTTAAATGGAGTGATACCTTGCATAGCTAGTGACAGGTATGCACTTCCAAAGTTCTTCAGCTCAACTCCGAGCTGTCAGGTAGAATGTTTTGCACTCTGCCGTGGGGAGGAAAATCTCTTTCAAATGGTGTTGATTTCCATACTCTGTGTTCTTTGTAGGTGGTAATGACATCAAGATTAGTGTAACTAATGAGCACTCGGAGTCTACTCTAAATGTAACACCTGGCAAGAAGAGTCAACCATCTATGTACGAGCAGCTGCGTGACATTGCCATAGACAACATTTGCAGGTAAGAGAGAGACTTGCGCTGTGTTGGAGCACATGTTCTATTTCCCCAGCGAAAAAGCGTTGTGGCCATTTAGAAGGTACTGCTCTGTGCTGCTCTGAAGGCTTTTTGCCTTTTTTCGGTTGCGACTTTGTTTTTATTCAGGTATCTCTTGGTTCTGTTTATGTCCTGATTTTAAAGTAACAGTTCAGTCTTACTGGTTTGCTTCCCATGTAGGTAATTCATGCTAGTCACCGTTCTGATGCAGTGGTTTTGTTTTCTGCTTAGATTATCGTGTCGAGTGAAGGATTGTTATGTGCTCAAGTGTCAGCAGCGACATGATTAGTCTTCCCTTCTAGGCAGCTACAGAGAGGTGGAGGGAAGACAGATAGTTGGTGTGTAGTGACAAGGGCTTGAAGCTTCTAAAGCAGTGAATTTTGAATTTACCTTATTGCCTGTCCCCATCTTTATTGTTGCTGGAGAAAGCAGCAGTAGAAACTCTGCTCATTTTTAAAAATACATCTGCAGTGGTCCTACACAGTTGGTTCCTATACTTCCACATGAGCTATTTTCCCTTATACCTGATGTGCATTTACAGTAGTAAGAATTGAAATATTTGTGCTTTTAGTTTTTTCCTCTAGCTGTTCTAGCAAGTTTTCTGTTTGTTGTTATTCCAGGTGCTTGAAAGCTGGCTTGACTATCGATTCGGTGATTGTTGAGGCCTTTCTTGCCAGTTTATCTAACCGACTGTACATCTCTCAAGAGAGTGATAAGTAAGTTGTTAGTCATCAAACTGATTTTTCCTTTAGCTGGTAAACTTGAAGCTTATTATAACTAAATACAAGTATGGGCAGAATTATTTTAAAATTAAATTTCTCTGACATTAGTGAGCTTGTATTGTGGGATCAAGATCTTCTCATGCAAATCTTGGCAGAGCTGATCCATTGTTTTCCTCTTGAGAGGTATGGACTCATTTTTATCTGAAGGAATCAGCAAATCTTTGATGAATATTATCCAATTTTGAGTCCTAGATTGAGTGATACTCACTCTGCTGTATCCTCAGACTTCAGCTATCTTTTATGGCTTGACACAGCTTGTCACGTGTGTGATTTGACGGTTCATTTTTAAGAGACTTGCCAACCATGAAGCCTACAAGAGGAGATCCTAATTATAAATGGGCGGTTAGGTCTTGATGTTATGCAGATCACTTTTAACTCTTTTCACTGTTATTTCTAGAGCAGTTTGTTCATGCGTTTGTGGGTTTGGTTTTTTATTTGAATTTTTTTTTTGAAAACCAACTTGTGCAAGTGTATCTCTAATGTTAATGGAGATGAGCATACGGAGTGGCAATATTGAAGCTGTTAATAATGTTTACATTTAGTAGATGAACTGTTTCTTACATGAAACGTAACTGTGCTTGAAGGTCTTCATAGTTGTTGGACAGTTACATGTATGGTTCATGAGTTGTTTTCATTTTTTGTGGGTTTTTTTGTAACAGGGAAGCTCATTTGATTCCCGACCACACCATTCGTGCTCTGGGACATATTGCAGTGGCACTGAGGGACACCCCAAAAATGATGGAACCTATCCTACAGATCTTGCAGCAGAAGTTTTGCCAGCCACCATCTCATCTTGATGTCCTCATCATTGATCAGCTGGGCTGCTTGGTCATCACTGGAAATGTAAGGAGAGAAAGGGAGTACTAGTGCATGATCCCTTTCCTTTAGTTAAGAGAAAATGCATTTTAGAAACTGTATTTGTGGAAGATTTTTAAGGCTTTTCATCACCACAGGTATGTGCTTGCACAAGCCTCGTGTCTTTGTGACATCAGAAAACAAAAGCTAATTAATAAAGTGTAAGATGCTGTCCCTGTAAAGATTAGTCCCTTTAGAAAATAATAATTTAAAACCCAAACAAAACACCAAACTATAAAACCCCACCAAATGCAATGATTTCAGAAGTTAAGAAGTTTATAAACTTGACCTATGTCCCCGGTAGGAGTGCATCATCTTGTTTTTGTACGAGTAATTAACTTTCCAAGTCTTGTAGGTCCATACATTTAAGGGTTTTGATTGCCTCCTTCAGTCGTACAAGGACTGAAGTACTTTTTCTGAAGGTAATTTTAAAAAATAAGAAAATTAAAAAATATCATATAATTTGAGCAATTAAAAACACTAATGAAAGCACTTCCACCGTGCTTTGGAAGCTGAAACTGTTGCTTAGAGTATGACTAGATACTTATGTAAAGAAATTTGTGATACTTAATTTATTTTACAGGGTTGTTCTTTAAAGAGATTGTATTCAATAAGCTCTTTTTAATGATTTTTGTTTGGTGTTTTTTTTTTTTTTTTACAGCAATATATTTACCAGGAGGTGTGGAATCTGTTTCAACAAATCAGTGTTAAAGCAAGCTCAGTTGTTTACTCTGCCACAAAAGATTATAAGGATCATGGATACAGGTAACACTTAGTTGTGTCCCTTAAATGTATGAATGCTATATGGAATATCCTTTATGCTACATTAGGGATTTTCACTTTTCCCACATCTACCACAGGAAAGTAATTTCATTTGGACTGTGACAGCATCAGAAATTAAACGTCCTCCAGAGATAAGGTTTATAAATAGATTTTAACTTAAATACTGGTTGCATTTCAATTATCGGTACTGATGTGCCACTATTCATTAAAAAACAAAAAAATCATCCCCTCCAAGAAAAATGCTGAGTGAAAAAATGTCAGTAACTTTATTACAAGTGTTACTGTCAGCATTGTGAAGAAAGAACTGAAATTACACAACTTTGAGGAATTGCTTGTTCATGACTGTTCTTTCTTGTCAGACACTGTTCGTTAGCAGTCATTAATGCCTTAGCTAACATCGCTGCTAACATTCAAGGAGAACACCTTGTGGATGAGCTGCTGATGAACTTGCTGGAACTGTTTGTTCAGCTCGGGCTGGAAGGAAAGAGAGCCAGTGAGAGAGCAAGCGAGAAAGGACCAGCACTGAAGGTCAGATATTCACTACTTCTAGTTGTACGCAGCCCTTTATACGGATGGCACTGCTAAATGTGCTCCTGTGGGTGTGTTTTGAACCAAACCTGTGCCCTTACACACAGAGGAAGAATCGCTCTTCTGTAAATGTCAGAATATGTTCTGACTGTGCGATGTGCGTGCAGACCTGTAATGCCTGTCAGATATCTCCTGAAGCTGTGCCGAGGATCGAGACCGAGCGGTGGTGCACACGTGCGCTTCAGCTGAGCCTGGGTTTGGGCAAGGCTGAGTAAACCGTCTGGAGAGTTCAGCTGCTAGAGGCTGAGCTGCAGTGAGAAATTCAGCGTGCTCACTGCTCAACTCTTACTAAATCTTGATGTTTCTTTAGATGTGACAGAAATCTATTTCTAATTTTAGTGTGTCCTAGGATGACTCAGGTTGGAAGGGACTTCAGGAAGTCACCTAGTCCAACCTCTAGCTGGTAGTAGACAATTTGTCATCCTGATTAATCCAGAATTGCTGTTCTGAGTGGGTGCATCTTGATTTTTGTCAAGATCCAAGCTGAGGCAGATTTCTCTGTCTGGGAATGGGTTTTAGGAGTGCTTTATTTAGAGAGCAAATGTATTCAAAAAGCTTGCCTAAGAAAGAGGAGACTTGTCCCTTTGATATGTATGGTATGATTACTTAGCAGAAGAACAAATTTGAGGGGTTTTTGTTGTTTTTAAACACAGTTTTTAACTGTGATTTGTAAAATTTAATACATACTGGCCTGTGAAACTTTATGAGAAGATCTGGAATACGAATATCTTTAAATGGTAGCTAAATTTTTGCATGAGCAGCTTATGCGTAATTGTTGTATTCACTCAGAATTCTCTGCTTTTTTTTTTTTCTTGTGTGAAGACTTTCTCATCTCACTTCACATTCTAGCTTTTCTTCCCATTTCAGTAAACAATCCAGAGTATTCAATGTATATATTCTGTTTAAGCAGCAAACAAAAATCTCGGCCTTTTCTACAATACCTTCATCTCAACTTTGCTCTAAAATATAAACAAGCTGCTAGCGTTGACTTTTGCTCTTGAGATTTATATTATCGTTTGAAAAGCAAAATAAGATTGCTTTCTACTCATGAAAAATCAGAGCCTTCCTCCAGTTACATTCCTCCCTGGTGTTCAAATGCTGGAACCTCTTGGCATTCTAAGTATTTACTAAGGACAACTTTTAAAAACTCCCAGTGTTTGATAGTGATTTTACATACAAAAAAAGCACTTGTGTGTTTAAATAATTCAAGTATGTTCACAGTGGAAGGTTAAGGTGTTACTGAAGATGAGGTTTGGGATAGGTAACACTTCCTTTTGACATAGGCACGTTTTCCTAGTATGAAGGGGAATGATGATCTGGGGTTGTTTTTCTGTTTTACCTTTTTTTTGACGTCCTGTGCATGCTACAGTTTAACAGGGCTAAGTTCTATCTTTATCCTTTTTTGGTGTGTGTGAAGTCTCTTGGTAAATCTCTCTGAAATGAATCTGTCTGCTCTGAATATAGATTTCATTTATTAGGGGATGTCAGCTCTTTTAAAGGGAACCAGGACGTGTCTAGATTCTGCTTTTCGTGAAGTCTGTGGAGAAAAATCTCTCTCCATGAGATTCACAGGTTCTTTTAATCACAGATGAATGAGCTGAAATGGGGAAAACCAGATTGCAAACATTGCTCTAAAATGCTCTAAATGAGGTTCCACCCTCCACCTTTCAGGGATGTTTTTCCCCTATGTCAGTTTTGGAATCGCTATGGGGGACAAACTGCACTGACTTAAAGCTGCCTGCAGATGGAAAATCTGTGATTGGTTTAACATGGATTTGAGCTAGGAGGCAGTGTTTCTTTATTATGAGGATACTGATAGCAGTTTTTACTAGAACTCTGTTCGGTGTAGAGTAGATGTTATGAAGGTATTTTGAAGCCTGGGTTACTTCATTTTGAGGAAGAGTTAAAGTAGGTAAAACACTGCCTGTGCTGTAGTCCCAAATAAAGCCAGTTTTGTTCTTTGGTGGTTATCAGGTAGTTTGCTTATGTTCTCTGCTTCTCAGCATACTTTTTCATGGACTTAAATTTGCCTGCTAACTATTAAAGTGCTTCAGTGGCTTATTTTTTTGTTTTATACCAGATCTTTCAACCATGCAAAAGTAGATTCTGTGAGGGGAAGAAAAATGACTTTTTTTTCTTTTTCTATTGCTGATAGTTAGCACAAGTGAGTATGTCCAGGGAAGTAATTCTTTATCCTCGGTGCCCGGTATTGTCATAAAGAGGCTGATAATCAATTTTCATAATTAAAATAGTAGCAGAGCAGTAGGTTTTTTGCAATTCTGTCTGTTGGCATCAGGTCCTGGCTTCTGATTATCTCAGTTAGCTTGCAGCTCTTCTCTGACTCTGTAGCAATTTGCCACATGCAGTGACTTGTCCTGATGACCTTTTCCAGTTGTTCCTACCCCTTAGAGTGACTCGAGTGGTGTTCTTTTATTCACTTAAAATATTTAAGGGCCCATTTTCTGTTTTGCTTTGTCTTGGACACTACAGGAGAGATAACTAAAAAGTGTTTTAGTTGGATCATATCATGATTGTTTCATCTGAAGACTATTTGGGGCATTCTCTCTCTCTCCCTCCCTGCCCTGGCTTTTCTTTTCTTTTTGAATTCCTTCCTTTCGGTTTATTCCATGGCATGCCAAACTGCACCCTGTTAGCGTGTCTCCCTTGCCTCTGCCCTATGGGACCAGAGGTCTCTGTACCTTGTTTCTCTTTTGTAAGAAGGAAGCTGGAGAGTTCTCTCCCACCCACATCCGAGGTGGAGGGATATGGGAGGTAGGGACAGACGTTAGAGAGCAGATGTCTCTGAGCATCGGGTCTGTGTTTTCACTGCCTTAGCAGAGAAGGTGAATGTGCTGTGTGCAGTGAGTGTTTTCAGTTTTTAAACGCTGTATTTGGACAAGAGCAAATGCACACGTTGCATAGACTGCAATGTCCTAGTAAGTTAAAGGAAATATTTTTTTCCTTGTGTTTCTTGTATTTCAATGGAAAAGGCTGTTGACCTTGTTTAAATAGCTGCTTGAATATGGTGTATTTTTACAGACTTGTTATTTTTGACTTCATTTTGAAAGTAAAATTAGGCTTTTAGTAAACATTTGACACTTGTCTGTGGCCACTTATTTAATGTGAACATTTTTCTTGCAGTTGGGTAGACATGGTATCTATCAAGGAATATTTACCGTGCTTTTAATTCAAGGTGTAATACTTGGCTTTGTATCCAACCGGAAAAGCTTTGTTGAGAGATGCCTGGGTGTCCCAGTCCTTTGGATTTCTGGGGCGCTTTCTTGGCTGCCTTGGACAGGTCTGTTTGCAGGATACAGAGCTGTAACTGGCAATGTATGTTTTAATTTGCATAGAATTTGATATTTAAAATACATCTTGTATCATGTATTTTAGAAATGCTTTTGTAAATGCTTTGATCAAACTTCCTTTTTCTTTTCCAGGCCTCCAGTAGCGCAGGCAATCTGGGTGTGCTTATTCCTGTTATTGCTGTGGTGAGTATCCAATGGTTGGGTTGTTGCAAACAGAGTAATTTTTCTCACGCATGTCAAATACTGGTGCTATTTCATAGTCAGATGATTTGATTAACAACTAATGAAGAGGTAAGCCTCCAAGAGGAATATGGTAGTATGGTAAAATAATATTTTTGCTCTAGGTTGGGGAGGGAGCATTTGTGTAATAATGAGATATCTCTTAAAATAATTAATCTCTTGTAATTGAAAGTTAGATTGTTGCTAGTCATGAATTCAAGAGATTGATGAACTGAATAGTACCACAGAGGATATTTCTTTGAATAGTGTTTGGTATGCAGTGTAGTAGATGGCACATGTGTGTGGCCTGTGGAGAAGAATGAAAACCAAAAGTTAATAGAAACAGAGTTAAAAATAAATCTTAGTTTGGCAGCAAGTAAATTCTGCTTCTTAATAGATCATTGAAAGAGGAGAGAGGAAAGGAAGGAAGCGTCCTGTGACTTCTGAAACTAGAATTGTCTGACGTGTCGAAAGCATTTTGGCAAGTATGCAAGGACACGGACATCCATTCCAGACTCATTTGTATTGTTGTATATCTGCTTTTGGTCTCAGATGACAATTTTTTTCTGGGGGAAAAATAATTTTTTAACAAAATATAACTACTAATTCAGTCAAAAATTGGTGTGCAACCATTCTAGATCTCCAACAGAAAATTTGGTGTGTACAAGCTGGGTTTCCAAGTCAGCAGGGCTAGTTCCCTAACTGCTGTAGCTTCTACAAAAAATGTCTAAAAGTTGAACCCGCTGGAGAACACAGAACACATCATGTCGCTTTCTGCCCTCCTGAAGCTGAATTCTTCTGTGAAGCTTTTCTTGTACAGCCGGGAGCAGGTGTATTGGTGCTAGCAGTAGGCCTGCCCCTTGGAACGTGCTTGTACTGCACATGCATTGCCAAGCAGGAAAAAGTCGCTTGTTTCACACTCTGCCTGCACTGACTTTTTTACTGAACCTTTTCAAAGAGAAGAGCCTAAAATTAGCACCAGTTAAAAATGAAAGAACTGTTGCTTTCCTTCCCCTATCTCTTCTTTGAGTTTCCAATATAAGCTCTTCCTGAATCCCCCAGGGATTCACAAGGGCCGGATCGTAGCTTTGCAGAAAGGTGTTGATAAATGTCTGGGATTGCTGTTCTTGGCAAGCGCTCGGATTTTGCGTGAACTAACTATTCCTGTGCTGAGAGGTATGTTCTAGCGAGTAGTATTTCTCAGCTGTGAGTAAAGCCAGCACTGATTTGAGTGAAACCAAGATCCTTCCTTGCATATTGAGAAAAGATTAGTGCTTTTTAGAGAGTTAACGTAAAAGCTATGAAAGTACTTTCCAGTTTCAAATTCTTATTGATGATGTATTTGTTCTGAATAGAAGGTGATAACTGCATTTTTCTTAACCAATGTGACCTTTAAATGGAGTCAGATAGAGCCAGAATCTGAAGCATGAGTTAATGGTTACATTATGGTTATTGAAGCAAATATTTGACTTTCTTGCACAATGTAGGAAGATCATGAGTTTTGAGCAGTAGCTGATTTGCTCTTCTGCTTGGAGCTCTTTCTCTTGAATAATTACTGTTACTCAGGTCTCAACCCCCCCATATTTCAGATTCTCCAGGTCACTTGATCATTGATAAACTAATTAAATCAGGGCCATGAAGATTTAATCTTTTGAAGATGCTTTTCTTTTTTGAATGTAGATAAAACAATAAAATGCTTACGTGAACATAAATGATCTCTTGTGAACTTTCAGTACTGAAAATTGTCCCCCACTTGGTGGGCTTGTAACTGAGCACAGGGTGAGGCAGGAGTAGAGAAATGCCTGAGCTTCCTATTTGATACCAACTTTTCATTGCTCCTCATCATCTAATACTAAAATTCCGCTGGCTGTCATATTAAACATTTTTGTGTATGGGGCAAATAATCGTATTAGATGCAAAATTACAAATGGCAGTATATAAAAGCAAAATTATGTCAATAAGTTAAACTTAATATCGGAAAACACTTCTTTAAAAGAATTCCCAATCTTTAAAACGACTGTTGGTGTATCGCTTAATTTGTGGATTTTGCTGACATAAGACAAATTTATAATATGAATATATTTAGATGGATGCAATATTTAGTACAGCAAATAATAATAAAAATACCCTCACTGGATTGAGAGGCACATTTTTTTTGGAAGGTCCGATGCAAAGGAAGGTATGCAAAAGTGAGGAATGTTCATTGCTTTAGGAACTTGAATGTAAGATGCAACTCTGTACTCGGTAAGTAGTAATGTGCTACAGAGCGCATGTAAATTTTCACTTTTTCAAGTGTGACACAGGCTTCTCTACAGCATTCGTGTTGGAACCAGAATGATTGAGAAGGTTTACAGTCTCAGTTTGACTTGAAAGGTTTTGTCCATTGAGTCAAGTGTGGAGATCGTATTTGAATTCTTAACTAATGTTGTGATTGCTTTACATCACGCTTCTTTGTAGAGAGGATTAGGTGATGCTCGGTGAAAACAGCATTTTGCTGGCTGCTTTCGCTATAAAAGGTGTTCAGAGTATCTTTACATAGTTTACTTGGTTGGCCCAGTTCTGATACTGCCTGTACTAATGAAGGTAAGAGAACTGCATGGAAAGCATACCAGTTAGGGAACAGTAGTGGATGCGTTAGGGTTTCATTCCTCCAAGATATTTTAATCTCTTATTTGGTACACTGGCCCGTAAGGTTCATAGCGTGTAAGTTTGCTGAATTTTGAATGATGCAAGCAAAAGAAAGAATGTAAGCACCTATTCTTTTTCAAGTTAGATTATGTAAAATACCCAGGAGAGCCTTAGGCTTCCAAGACTGATGGGATATTCAGGATTTCCTTTTTCCTATTCCTTATAAACAGGCATCCTAACACAAATATAGAGCTAAACCTCAAGAATCCATATAGTCTAAATATTTTATTGATTATTTTATACACTGAAGTAGAACACACTGTAAGTTACTTTGTGATTTGTTTTTTTAAGACACTCTTATCGATATATGGCACTAACCATTTTAATTTGCAGTCAAATTATCTACTGCCATGAGTCCATTCTTGTGAAACTAACTGTAGGTAATATATTTTCTTTTGATACGAGTGGCTTTTGTATTAGCTAGTATGACAATAAAATTTCCTTTATGATACTGGTATATTAACGTGTAATTATACAGCCCATGTATAACAGCACGTTGGAGGTGGTCTCTGCTTTTAAGACTTGGCTGGGTTGACAACTCTGCCCATGAACAGGAGACAGCTGGTGCGATGTTCGTAGATCAGAAACAAAAAGGGGCGGTCGACAATAAAGCGAGTCTGAGTAGAAAGAGGCATAAATCCGACGTTGGTTATTGCTGCGGCCTCTGTGCCCTCCTCGTTCACAGTTATTGTGCCTTGATGATTGAACTGTTCAAACAAACAGAAAAAGGAAAACAAACAAACAAGAGATTGAGGATCTCATAAGCATAGACAAATGATGTGCTCAGAGCCTTCCCCCCTCCATGTCCCACACATGGCTCCCTGGAGACGCTCTTGCTGGTAACGCCTGTGCAGCTGCAATCTCTGGGTTTGGTCTGTGAACAAGCCTGTTCCTGACTGACCGCGACGCTTTTCGTGCCTTTGACACGTGACTAAATGTATTCCTTGTTGCACGTCCTTGTCTATTCATGTAGAGAAACACGCATCCTTCTTATGTGCTCCGGGAAGGATGGGAAAAAAGTATTATTTTGGCTTACTGTGAATTATTTCTACTTTGTTGCCATGTTTTCAGGAGACACAGTTTAAGCAGAAAGGAAATTACAAGTGGAGTAAGTACCCTGTCAATGGTGACTTTCTCATCCGATACACCGGAGTAGTTGCCTTTTTCACTGAACAGTTCTTCTACTCCCATGGATCTCAGATAACCAATCAAGTCATAACTCTTCTCCAGCTTAAATTTAGGCAGAACCACTTCTCTTGTTCTAGTAAATATAGAAGCAAAAATGAAAACTTGTTTAGGAAATATATATTTGCATTACTCCTTTGCTCTACACACGTGTTGTAGTTTGCGTTTTTTTGATGTGTACAGCAAGCAGGATGCAGAGTTATACAGGGCTGTTCCTGTTTACTGTACTTGTACTTTCAAAACGTAGACATCGCTATTTTTAAACTGTATTGTAAAAAATTAATTCCCCTCCCAAAACTTTAGTTTGTCAATTTTAATATCTCACTTATGATATTTTACATGATTTATGTGTATAAGATACGTGGCTTTGAGCAGTTCAGTATGTGGTTGGATTTGCTTGTGATAAATGTTGAGCCGTCAGATTTCGTGGAGTACTAAATTGGAGATTTGTCAGTTATTGTGCACAATAGTAGTAGGCTGTTTTTCTGAACAGCACATCACTTCTTTTTATCAGACCTGAAGACAGATATCACCTGGTCTGTGAATTTGCACAAGAGAGACTATGTAGTTGTTCCTCTCCTGTAATTGTGGTGTTATTGATTACTGAATGTGTGCCTTTACAGCACAGATACGTTTAGATGCATAGTGCTGAAATGAACATAGGCTGCTTTCCGTATGACTGAGATTACTCTGCACAAATAACGTATTATCATCTCCTCTTTTTCCTTCTCGTTGTAAACTTTATCAGTTAGAACTTTTACTTTGAATCTACAACATTAAATATTTAACAGAAGGAATTTTAAACTCCGTTAGAATCTTCCACCTAGATCATCCTTGATTTCTTGATGGCATTTAAATTTTGAGATCACTGGTCCTGATTTTTCATTCAATAAATCCATCTTTTGGGGGAGGTTGTTTAGCTATAATGTTTTTAATCAAAATATTGTACATTATCTTCTGTACTCTTTACTTCCCCATGCCAATCTCATCAAGAAAACACATTAAGACTTTTAAGAAGATGCACTTTTCAGCAAATACCTGTTTGTCATGCTCTTTTGCCACTTTTCCACCACTTGAGGTGTTATCTGCTTTTCTAGGGCTTTCATGCCAGAGAGTTTGTGTGGCAATACAATGAGCATGCTGATGTTCCCCACAAATGGGAGCTGGATCACGCCGCAGTCGAGCTCGGGGTCTGCAGCCGCTAGGAAGTTCCCTTTAGTCTGCATCATAGGAACCTTTACTGTTTGCTTCTCGTTTAGTCGGAAACTTCTCTTCATTGTCATTTCCACTGGAAACTTGTTCTCCCAAGTTCCTGTTAATACAATGCCAAAGTCAGATTAAAAAAACCCCAAGATCCTTGATTAATGAAGAGCAGAACAGCGGTTTACATTAAGTTTTAATTCATGTGAGTTGGGAATTACTGTAGGGAGATCGTTGATTTCAAGTAAGCCTGAGCAAGAAGAGAAGTGACTTTAAAATTCCTGGCTTGCTCTCTGACTTAACATTTGTCTGATTTGACAAAAGCAGGTAAACACGAAATGAGGGTTTGAAAGGGCTTGGAGTGTACTATTTTTTTCCTACAAGGAACCTAGAAATTACAAAGTTCAAACAGATGCTAAATATTTGACAGGGTTCACACCTCGTGAAACAACCGACCCAGCTATATGTCCCAGGAGATCTGGTGCTTGAAACCAAACCATTTCAAGCATCAAAACCTTCAGGCCAAGTAATGACTGCTTGCATTTTGCAACAAAGATTGTGCTGAAGGTATTGCCTTGACTTAGTCCATTCAAGGCACTAACTGTCTGTGTTAGGATATCCTGAAGAGTTTGGGTGTCGGCTACTTAATTCCATGACCCAGTTTGATGCGGTGTGATTTCAGCACATGTACACAAGCCTGTCATCTGACAGATTTACACCCGGTTAATACAGTTCAATTTATTTTTGCAGCTCAGAAAGCTTTGCCATCAGGGTTTCAGTCTTTTTAAGTGAAGATTCTTTGAGTAAGTGATCAGACTGGTTAATATTCTGAAGGGAATGGGATATAAAATGGATTATGCTATTCCCAAACAAATTGCCTCACATCTCAGGGCAGGTAAAAAACCCAAGAGACTGAAGAATGGGAGACAGTGATATAGGATTGATTTTGGTTTTGAGGGTTACAAATTACAGCCTTCAGCAGATAGCCTCAAGGCAATATGGGCTAACAGGTTTCCACGGGGAGAAGAAAAAGTCAGAAGTCCTTTTGGATATGATAACTTCAAGAGTTCCGGTGCTAAAGCTGTTTAATTTTTGCTGGCACTTGCTAGCACAAGTATTCGATAATTTGAGTCAAACAAAAAGTTATTTTAGATTCTATGATTTGACTGAATTTTGGAAAAATTGTTGTCTTTTACTTTGTATAATCCTTTTCTTAGGATGGTCTAATGGACAGTAAAGCCATGTATTTATTATGACACGATGATCAAAGATGTGCTTAAGGGTACAAAAAAGTCTCTTTTGGGTGGTACTTCAGAACAGGGAATTATTTGGATCTTATGCTAATGACTGCTTCAGATCTGTTAAACAGTCAAGTGGCATTTTTCAGGACAGTAATGCCTTGCAAGTGAGTTGGAAAAGGTACATTTCGTGAACTTGTAGGAATGTTCCCCTAAGTTCCTACAATCAAGTGCTGAGAAGGCAGGTCTAAGAATCCTCAAGCATTTGTTTCTTGGAAGCAGGGACATAACTAGGAAAAAGAAACTCCTTTAAGATACAGAAAGGAGTATATTGTACTTTCAAACATTTTTTATCCGTTTATGCTAATCTGTCTTTCCTTACCAGTGTCTTAAGTCACCTTCATCTGATTTTCATCTTAAACAGGAGCAGATTTCCTTTTTATCCTCAGTTCCTCTTTCATTGGCACCTCCCACCTCTTGTTTGTTGAAAAATTAACAAACTTTCAACCTGAGGCAGATAACTAATGTTGAAAATCTTACAAGAGACTCTTAATTTAAGTGTAAAGACATTGAAAATAGGGATTTGTAGTAAGAATATATGTTGTGCAGTCTTTATTTCAAGCCTTTGGTTCAGCCTGTAGCGATACATGTAGGAACCCGTATCAGCAGCCAGTTCATGCCGAATGGACTGAAATACTGCAAGAAGTGAATTTGTTTGGGTATAGTTGTAGAAGAATTCTGTTTTGGTTATTCGCTTCAGTCCACTGTGTAGGTTTGTCTACAAGGATAATGCTCAGATGATAAAAATACATACTTGAAGCTGAAATTCTTTATAGTCATTCCTGTGAGTCCTGAATACCTAGAAACACATAATGTTTGAAGTAATATCACCCTGGACTGTTTTAGGGAAGCCAGTAACTTGAAGCAGGACTGAATATGACTAGTAACTTGCACATGAATTAATTACCTCACCATCTGAGACTCCTACGAAGCTTATGCTTCTTGAGGCTATTCTGCATTTGTACGGTGTCTTTTAGTCTCACTTTTAGACATTTTGCTGTATTTGTACAATACCCACTAACTTCAGGGCATGACTGGAACTTCAGTGTCCTAAGAAACGTGAATAGAGATTCTTCTTAATGAGGGAGTTGATAGGCTTTTTTGAACTGTAGACTAGCTTTAAGTTCAGTCTAGGATTTCCAATGGAGTATGCAGTGAATTGCAAACTGAGAAAATCTATTGCTAAGATTGAAATAACAGATTCTTACCTTTAAAGTAAAGACAGTTAAGAATCATCATCAGTGTTGTAGGGTTTACATTCACAAGAGCTTCCTTTATTAATCCTTTGGTCAGCTTCAAGATGCGTTCATTGGTTTTAGTTATGAAGTTGGGATCTGAAAAATCAGCTGGCTGGGCATCGGCAAAGTAATATGTTTTCATATTGTTTCTGAAATCATTCAGAATAGAGAAGTCCTTCTGAATGTAAAGGTCATTGACAGACCTCAGTGTGTAACCAAAATTGCGCCTGAACAGCCGATGAGTGAGTTTGCGGAAGAGATTATGAACAGTCATGAGCTCGTATTTGGTGCTAGCGTTAACGAAGTCTTGAAAGCCCAGAACAGATAATATTCCCTGCTGAGTGTGCCCCTTCAGACCCAGAGAAATCATAGCCATTGCAGTGGAGATGCCAACAGGAGCCATGAGAATATTCTCTGAAGAGTTGGCTTTGTCTGCCACACTGCGGTAAAGGTTGAAGCCAAAGTTGGCATTGAGGATGTTGAGGCGCTGGATTCTGGTTTTGCCCTGGAACAGTTCAAGAATATTTCCTTGCTGAATTTCAGAAACTATGTATGGGCCAGCATCGATAATGTCACCGTAGTCATCTTCACTCAGTATCTTGTCAAGATCTAGATAGTCCTCTTCCTCCTCCTCTTCAGGAAGCAAGTCATTAGTGATAGTGTTTTCTCTGTGGAACTCTGGTGGTAAGTTTGGCATGTCATAGCTCCCGTTTTCGTGTGACTGCGCATCTTTAAGGCTTTCAAAATGCTCAATGACGTCCTTGACTCCACAAAATGTGGAGGTTACGGTGAGAGCAAAGGCAAACAAGTGAAATAGGAACTTCATTCTGGCAGATCAAAGCCTGGAAGACAACACAGAGAGAGCATAGGGTAAATTTAGTTGTCTACTCCCTGATTTCACATCCACGCTGAATTCTGTCACAGCAGAAGGTCTATAGTTACCTTACTTGACAGCTTTTTTTTTAAGTGGAACAGAGCTTAATTAGATGCATAAATCTGTTTTACTGGTAATTGGTTTTGCTTACATAATGGCTCTAGCCTGCCAGAGAATCGGTTGACCTCCTCCCATGGAAGTTGTCATTATTGGCATCTTTCCGCAGTAACTAACTCGCTACCTAAAATATGTGGGACTCTTTATTTATAAACCTGTAACACTTCAAATGTGTACTAACTGTTACTAGTGTATGCTAAAAATAGGACATAAAGATAAGTTTGAAGATTCGGGCTTGGTAGGAGGGACTAGGCACCCAGCAAAAGAGCGTGCCAGAAGGCTGAGAGGTACTGGAGAACTTGAAAAACAGACATTCTGTAGCTACTAGAAAAAATGGGAGTTTCATGGGGGTATTTTTGGAGGAGCAAAGCTGAAGTTAGGTGGAGTAAAGGAGATGTAGGGATTTAGCAACAAACCTGGAGAAAGGTGTGCGTTTGCACTAAGTACCATTAGTACGACTGCACTGTTAAAACAAAAGTCTAATGATTTGATTAGAATATGTTTTAAATTAGCAAACAGACCAAAGAGCTCTTGTGTAGAAGTAAAATATATAGATATACATACCTGGATGTCTGTGAATAAAACCACTGCTTGAAGGAAAATATTTTCAAACGTTGTAGCAGGACTAAAGTAACTGAACAGCTTAATTTTTGAAACTCTCTCCCAAACTAATTACCCTGAAATCCTAAAAGCGTTTAAAGTGATTATCCCATACAAAAAAAGGAATTCTTTTGCAACAGGGAAGGATCCGCAGAAGGTACTTTCTTTTTAAATGGTTTTTACACTGTGACTGAACAACTTGTGTTAGTCTTTTTCTTACTGTTTCTCCACAAATTCATGACTTTTTTTCCCTGCCCCCAGAAGTCAAGCCCTTAGGGCTGAAATACTCTGTCCAGTAACCACTGATAAATGTTTTCTGCTTTTGGCACGGAAGAATTTGCTGTCTGCGATTCCCAGCTTTACATTCCTATCTTCAAGAATGTTCAGTTATTGCTTAGCTGCACCCGCAGGCAAAACATTCCCCCACTCTGCGATATAAATGTCTTTGGTCAGATCTACCTAAAATAACAGAAGATGTAAATGAAGCTTACCTTTCAGCCACTGTACGGAAAGGATGTGTTGAATAGCTCAAGCAAGGGGAATGGCAGGGTTTAAATCTGAACTTTGACGCTAGTTTTTTGTGTATCTCCCAAAGTAAACATTCTCTAAACCAAACACTGCTGAACTTACTTCGTCAGCCAAAATCCCTCCCTTGCCTGGTGATCTCTGCTGAATCGTATGCTGTTTGTTGAACTACTTTTATGGCTTTGCAGGTACTTGCTCTCTGTTGAGGAAGATCTTTGGGCAAAAATTGGCATGTACGTAAAGTTTCAAAGCCAAGCATACACGTAAACTTGGCTGTTAATGACCAGGACAAGTGTTGCTGCTACGTTGCACTGAAATGGGGGGGAAATCTTACTGCAAATGCAGTTGTGGCCGCAGTGACTGATGGTCGGGCTTCTTCAGTCAGCATTATATTGGTGCAAACATTTGCGTTGCACAAGCAACTTTTTACAATAGTGCCATTCACCAGCTTAAACTCACGTTAATTTTACTATAATAGAGGGATTTTATTTTCCTTTTTTTTTAATGAAAACTTCAATCTCCATTAGAATGCAACATTTTTTAATGAAGTTTACAGTAATAATGCAGTCAGATTGAATAAAGCTTGCAGTTCAATGGGCCATTTCTTTCACTTTTTAAAGACTGTCTGTGCTTCTAATTCTTTTTAGGATAACACGTGATGAGCTTTGTTATATAAATTTATCTAAACTTGCATATCATGTCAGCTAGGAGCTCCTTCAGTGATAGCGGCTGTTTGTGCAAAAATTACCAGAGAATTTTAATAACTGTGTTAAAAATAATACTCTTTTACTTGCTTGTTTAGATAGTAAATTCTCCAGAACTGATGTCATTGTGTGCGTGGGTGCAAACAATGAAAGATCCCCAATTGGAGCCTCAATTTATTTCCACAAAGCTAATAAACAATAGCAGCCAGAAGTATGTTTGACTAATATTTATTTGGGTTTGAGTTCCTTTGTGCTGAAGCAAAGCTGCATGGCATTGTCTTCGGCACAGTTTAAAGAACCCTGTGGTCTCTTCCTCTCTGCGGTTGATAGTGTACTGATGTTAGGTATTCTCTTCAGGGGTTACTGTATCGGCATGGTATTATTCCTGGGTAAAACAAAGGAAATCCTTACTTTGGCAGCTCAAATGTTAACATTTCAGATGTTCTGACAAGATCTAATTTTCTTCAATGTAACAATAGTAATGTGATACTAGTATTCATAGGTGACATAACTCATAGTAAAGAATGTGTATGAATTGATTCCTTAGAAAATAATTAATTTATTGTAACTCCCACCATTTTCTGATGGTTTTTTTTGTTTTCTTCATAGCTCACTAGACGCTTGCCACCCATCAAGGAGGCCAAAGCCAGGTTGCAGAAGTTGTTCCGTGACTTCTGGCTGTATTCCGTGCTGATGGGATTTGCCGTGGAAGGATCAGGTAGTGTAAACTCTAAGAGAGCAACGTCACTGCTCACATTTAGACTCTTGGTGAATCTGAGTGTAACTGCAAACTGTTCACAGTAGGCTGAAAAAAAATTAGAGGTATAAAGACATTGTAAAGGAAGCAGCTTACATGGCAATTCTCTGGTAGGATTTCTTCACTCTTTTGCTGTGAGATTGAGCACTGTACAACTCGTACTGTGTTGTTTTTTTCCTAAGCTAATACAGCAGTTAGCCTTAGTTAAGTATGACTTCTGATAGCTCAATTCCTGAAATGGAAGATCAGACACACAGGGTATGATGATAGTCAGGTAGAGACTTCTTACCCATTGGGAAGCTTCACTTGGAATTACCTACATGCGTTTATTTTGTTTGGAAAATGTGTCACTTCTGTTGAGTGTTTGTGCTTAAATGCATGAAAAATTGGCCCTGGGAAGTAGTACAAAGCTTGATAATGTTAGTTAACTTTGTCAATCTTAATATTGTTTTTATCTCCCACCTCACCTTCCCCTTTACGCTTGTGCTCCAGGTCTCTGGCCAGAAGAATGGTATGAAGGTGTGTGTGAAATTGCCACCAAGTCTCCCTTACTCACATTTCCCAGCAAAGAACCACTTCGATCTGTTCTTCAGTACAATTCTGCCATGAAGAATGATACTGTGACTTCTGTGAGCTTTAATTTCTTCTGTTTTCTCCTTCCATCGTGTCTGTCATAAATTATATGGTAGCCATGACTTACTGAAATAGCACAATATTCATTCAGCCTGCCTCTGATTAGTGAAAAACAGATAGTTTTTATACTACTCTTATGACGGCAGTGTACATAAATGGCTTGCGCTTAATTTTATTTAGGGTGGTAACTACACTGTTTTGATCAAGTATGGAAGCTAAGTCTGTGTGAAGCTGCAAGTCTTCTGATAGTTTTTCATCCATTTTGCATCAGACCAAACTTGTACTGTTTAAAAAATGGAAAAACAAATTCTGGAAAGAAATTACACATTCAGTCTTTCAAAGAAATGTTAAACGAGTTTTTTCCCTTTTTATCCTGTCTTGGTACTGATATACTTTCTCTCCCTAGTGTTTGCAGGATAGATTTTACCTGAGTATTATTTGTGGTAGCAATATAAAGTGGATTGAAGAGTTGTGGCTTATGAAGTGCCTTTTTCTGGCTCCCAAATAATACAAAAATCTTCGTTATGCCTAGATACTTAGTTCTATGACATCAAAGAAGAGCAGAACAGACCTGTGAAATTTTAGAGAAGCTAGACAATGTTGATGTAGATCAAAATTATATATGCTTAGTGTAGGAATTGCATTTCCTCATCCTTGGTATAACTGCAAGGAAGCTAACAGTTATGTCAGAAGGAAGCTTAACTCCACTGTTTAATTCTGTTTAGTTCTGCATTTGAAGAATCAGGACTTGCTGAGTCAGAGCACATTGGTCGTAGTCTGTAGACAGTCATAGTCTGACATATTGCTTGCAGAGGTTAAAAAGCAAAAAGACTAACAGCTGAAAGCACGTGTTTTCAGAACACAGACTAATACAGTACTCCCACATCAGATAACTTCACGTATTCATCTCTAGGCTGAACTAAATGAGTTGCGGAGTACCATCATCAATCTCCTGGATCCTCCTCCAGAAGTGTCAGCGTTGATCAATAAGTTGGACTTCGCCATGTCTACCTATCTCCTTTCTGTTTACCGCCTGGAGTATATGAGGTATATATATATATATA
>NW_009718228.1:0-15934 GCF_000703405.1 Apaloderma vittatum
GGCCCGCAGCGAGGGCTCAGCTGGACTCAGGTATTTACACGTGTCTGCCTGTGTTTGGTTGTTTGGTTTTTATTGTGAAAATTAACTTTAATAGAATCATAGAGTTGTAGAATCATTAGGGCTGGAAAAGACCTCTAAGATCATCAAGTCCAGCCGTCAACCCAGCACCACTAAACCGTGTCCTGAAGTGCCACCTCTACATGGTTTTTGAACGCCTCCGAGGTTGGTGACTCCACCACCTCCCTGGGCAGCCTGTTCCAATGCCTCACCACTCTTCCAGTAAAGAAATGTGTTCTAACATCCCATCTACACCTCCTCTGACACAACTTGAGCTCATCTGTGTTTCAAAAAAAAAAAAAAAAAGGAGAAAAGGCTGCAGGACTCTGATACCGCCAAATCCCTTCCAAACCCAGGTGCTGGTGCTGAGTCTATTTTTAAGAGCTATTTAAATAACTCATTTTGGGGACATATCGCAGCACATGGCTGTAGGGATTTGTTCCAGTGACATTTCCTAAACTGCAAAAATGAAGCTCAAACAGTAGAGCAGAGCCCTCTGGATGGTGCCTGGGGGAAGGGGGAACACTAGAGCAAAGCCACCCCTTGGGACACTGAGGCCCTGGGGACACGTCTTCCAGGTGATGCAACACAAAGGATGGGGTTTTTCTGCTGACCCCAAAAGATGTGCTCCTCTTATCTGATCCAGCACAAGAACTGTCCTGTGGTATGTTCTTTTGTGTCTGGTCACCAGAATTGATTTGACCACTGGAAAACTGGTAGACTGAGTGGGAGGCACAGGAAAATTCTGCCTCTCAAGCAAAGATTCAGAATAAAAAGCCTCCTACAGACAGTCTTCTTGGTGAGCCCAAACGGGTGATACAGGCATGCTGCATGAGAGGCCCTTGCTTCCAGCCTTCATCTCTTTTTCCATCTCTGCATCTTCTTCCCAAGTATGTTCTGCCCCACACAAACAGGATAATTTTGAGCTCATTGATGGGAAAGGTTCACACAAGGAAGAAAACATGACTGAGAAATCTAAGTGGGTTTTTAGGCTTTAGGCAATAGTCCCAGAATCCCAGGCCAGGTGGTCTGACGTCCACACTACACAGTGGACTGTTGCAGTTTTTGCTACACAGTGCTTCACTCTGTGAGGTCTTGTGTGGAGAGCATAGGACAAAGTTGCCAATTACAGGATGTGTGAATAAGTAAATACCTAAACTACCTCTAATCCCTTGAAGCTGATTTGCCACAGAAGACCTGAATCCTAATAAAGTCATGGCCTAAACCCTAATACAGTCTGTGTGGAGCACAGGGAAGCTTGCTGCAGGATCAGGGCCAGTAGTTCAAGACAGCACAAATTCAGAGGAAACTGAATTGTAGTAGCAGTTTGTGTTGTCTCTCTGTGTCCAATTAGCAATTAATGAAAATAATCCAACTGAAGTAGACTTTAAAACGCTTTCACAGTTAAAAAATATATTGGAAGTTTATTAGAGCCCAAATCAAAACTGATACAAGCAAATTTAAACTAGAGCCTCCACTAGAACAAGGGAGAAGAAATGTAGGTTAGAATGGGCAACTTTAAATACCTCACGTACTTCCCAACCTCTCATTTTAGAGTCTGCTTCACTGTATGGAGCCTGAGTCCGAGACTCACTGACACACACGAATGTGTAACTTGCACTGTGTCCGATCCCGAGTCACAGATAGTAGGGGTGTGTGTGCTACCTTACATGTCTCATTGATGACCAAGAGGCAGCACTCTTCCCTGTAAGAGAAGGATTTAGTCCTTCTGATCCATGCCTTTGCAGAATTGACTATTATGGTGCGCTGTGCTAGAGCCTGACCAAAGAAGCGCAAGGATGCTGCTGTTGGTGCGGATGCTGTGGCCAGCCTGTGGAGCAGAACAGGCTAATGCAAATGCATTAACAGCCATGTGTTCAGTGCTACGCTGACAGCTGCTAGCCACCAGTGAAGAAGCAGAAATGCAGATCTCGCTGGCATCCAGTCGCCAAAACTCAGTATTCAGAAACCCAAGTTCTCTGCCTGACTTCATGTTTGTACCAAGACCTTGGGCCACCACATCCTTGTGCCTCCCTTCATCTGCCTGTGAAGTAGAAACGGTGATAGTGATAGTTACCTTGCTGGAAATCTGTGGCTGTCACTGTCTGAGTCTTGCACAGGCTAGAAAGTTGCTGCTTTCTTCAGGCTTCAGAGTGATGACTGCAACTGCAGCCACGCACAGATTTGTTAGTAAGCGGTCTCCAAGCTGTGGAAGCAATTCCTGCCAGATTATCAGGCTCAGCCCGAGTATTTTAACCTTTCAAGTATGTTGCTACTGACATGTATAATAATTAATCCAGTATAAAAGGAACCAATTTTCCAAACTAAGCACAGTTAATAAGCTTTGTTGTCAGTAATTGGGCCTGAAAATGTCTGATGAAGTTGAAGAATGTGTTGCATAGGCAACTGTACAGTTGGATTATACAGTTGCTAGTTCAGGCCAACAGGATTCTTGCTACTAATAATCCTAAACTATAGTGGGGTTTAGTGCTTTAAATAGGCAGCAAAATCAACATTTTAGTCTGGGTTCTTTTTAATACTAGAGAAATTTTATACTGCCAGAGCAATATAAAGGGCAGTTGTGCTGGAAGAAAGTCACCCTTCTCTCTCTGGGATGTTCTAGAATGCCTATGACATCCTCACAGATACACCACTGAAACCAATCAAGGTGATGAACCCAGTTTTTCTCTAAGAACCCAGGCGTAAACCAAAATATTAATAAAATGTTCAATGTTTATGCCATTAAAAAAGTGTTTATGTCCTAATAACTCTTGTATATCTTTATTCCAAGTCTGAGATTTCTCTTGGAAGAGTCTCACTTGCAAAAGATTGCCATTTGCATCTAGGCCAGTCAGGGGGTCCAGGTTTGCCACTGAGTACCTGAGCTGCAAGAGCACATTCCAGCATTTTAAGAAATTACCTATCAGTGGCAGACTGTCCTGACTGCCCTCAGTATAAGCTAATTCTAAATATCAATTAAGCATACCAAAACGTTTAAATGAGCCCCTGTTTTGGACAAGGTAAGTAATTATCCATCCTGCAGTTTGCATTTGAACACATCCAACCTCATTTTCTTGACCTTCCAGGCTCATCCTATTTAGCAGAAGCACAGGCTTGCCCGTATTGTTAAACTTAGGCTATGTTTATTTTTTTCTCTTTGCTGTTATTTTAGGTTTTAATCCAATGCCAATTACTAGGATTAGTCTTGGGAGCCCTTTTCGTCGTGCTTTGCCTCCATAAAAGCTGCCCTTAAGACAAGTCACCTGTTCAGTATCAAGTACTCGGGAAGAATAAATCTTATTTAAATCAACATGCTTTTCCTAATGCAGTGCCATTTTTAATGAAATCACCAATCTGCTACATGGATCCATTTCTGAGGCAGGGCATCTCTTGTGTACAAGTACCTCGCTTTGCAACAGGTCACAGACATGGCACCTTTGGCATGCAACACATTTATTGGGGTGTCATGTTCATCACAATTTTCAGTCTCTTTCTGCAACATAAGTGAGCTGATTTAAATGCGGATTCAGTCGATATGAGATAGAACATAGAAAATACCTTGTGGGCTCTACCATCATTAAGAGACACTGCAGCAATAAAAAAAAATCGGGCTGAGGCATGTAAAGGTGTACAGCCTCACACTGATGCAGGATTTACTACTATGGTCTAAATATAATATATGAAGTATTATATATTTCCTGGATTATTTTTTATACAAAATATCTTTAGCAAGGAGTGACCTGTAAAGTACATGTTTAAAATAGCTAGTGTATAGGAAAGACTGAGGTGTGTGAAGGAATTGGGGAAGCTTAGGGCTGATATCTGCAGTAGGGGCAAGACCAGATCCATAAGCAGCAAATGAGTCTTGTTTTCATTGGAAGATTAAGTCCATGTTTTATTTCAGGGTAAAAGCAAATTTTATCTCATGATAAATGCCTTGGAAATTGTTAAAGCTCTGTATATCATTACATTGTTTGATTACCTTCTGAGCAGGAGACAAAACGTTTAGACTGAGGTAAGTCATTAGTGGAACCATCTAGTTTACCTTATGTTCTTAAGACACTTAGTCTGAGCCAGTAGTTTGAAAGGCAAAACAGCTTTGTGGGGTTTATTAATGGCAATGAGCTGAATGTTGCTGGGACTGGGCTAGAGCAGCTAAGAACTACATTTAATTATCAAATCAATGTCAATTAAAATTGAACCCAATAATTCAAAATTAATTATATAGGTCATAAAATGAGTGCAACCAACAAGCAAATTATCATGTCAATGTAGCAAGATAAGTCAATTATTTAAACAAAAATCAGAAATAACAGTTGAGTGCAGGTACCGCACTCACTGTTGCATCTGTGATTTAGCTGCATGTAGCCCTGCTGTGCCTCACCAGGAGTTGCAGGATTGGGATTGTGCAGACTCTGGCCACAGATAGAGAAGTGAGGCAGGTTTTTAAGGTTTTTTTGGTCACTGTTTCTCAAAAGGCAATATTGTCTGTGCTAAAGGCAGCCGTGCTATTCTAAGCCAATACTTTACCTTGCCAGTGTTTGAGATGATACTCTCAAATGTTAAAGAATGTGTGTGCTTAGCAGAAGACACAACTTCTAACTGAACTGATGCTAGCAGTGTCGCTATAGCAAGAACTGGGAGAGATGATGTCTTCTGCTTATCACCTCGTTAGAAAACTGACCAGTTTTGAGGCAAGCAGAAACACCTGAAGGAGGAGGATTGAGGGATGACTGGTATTGGGAGTGTGAGAAAAGAAAAGAAGAGGTGGAGGGAGGCACAGAACCCAGGTCCCGTTTGCTAATGAATGCGTGTAGAATCAGAGTGTTTTACATGAAGTGGAACAGCTTTCACAGGGACATGGAGTGCTTCAAATAATTTATAACTTCATGGTTGGGGGTGGCTCTTGGGAGGTGGCAGATGTGGTATCTATCAGGAGGAGTTTGAACATTTGTTTCCCATATCCCAGTAGCCCAATAATTAACTAGGAACAGCACCACTCTTGTGAAGGCAAGAAAAAAAAGTTCATGCCAGAAATTCTAGGGGATGTAAGTCTAGCAGTTATCCTAAAATGACAGGCATTGCTTTACAATCCAAGTTCTGGAAGGCAAGTCTCTCACAGTTGAAATTCTACTTCACAGTTCTTGGCACATTGCACTGGCCAAGGCAGTGCAAATGCAGTCTGTGCTCTGGCCATCGGGAGTGCATGGTCCTCAACCAAGAATAGTGTTGGAGCTATTTATGTCTGACTGTTTCCAATGGAAATTGAGAGGGTTTATTGTTGGTTTTTTTTTCCTTACAGAATCTGAAGCTTAGTCCATAGTTTCCTTGATTCTTGACTTAAAATGAAAAAAAGAAACACAAGGTGGAAAGTCCTTGTGTTTCTAGGGGATTATTCTGCTGCCTTCCTCAATGTGAGCTGTTAATGATGTTACCATGTGCCCTGGAACACACCCTGCATGTTCACACACTAAAATACTAAAACGAAGAAAGGGACAAGGAACTTCCACAGTCAACATGTAGACAGAAAGAGGAATAGGAGGAAGAGTTAAGATGGAGAAGTTGAATTGTTTTGAAGAGTGTGGCCTTTGGAGTTGCAACACAGAAGTCAACAGGATTCTTTGGCCACTGAAACTTATGTTCAAGTTTCTTGCCATGCAAAAACAGAGACATCAGGCCCAGAAGACCTTCTAGCTTTACCTTAATTTTCTGTGGCAAGTTTTTATTTCCTTCAGCTTAATGTTTTCCAAGATAGTGCACAGCTAGTCTTGGGCTGCAGCAATAAAATCTTGTCCTCATTAAGAACATATAGGAGATTGTCTGTTTGAAAGGCCCCATTTTAAAAATTGTTGTATTTTAACTAGTTGTGACAACCGCCACAAAGGAGAGCCCTGAAAATAAGAGAGATTGGTAAATATAGAAAGTTTTATGACACAGCTTTCAGCCTCATTACAAGGAAAAGGGTTGAGAGTATGAGTTTAACATTTAATATAAAGCTTCAACATCATCTCAAGTATAACTGATAGTCATCAACCAACGTCTCCATTTATTCAGCTCAACCTAAGAGATGTTGATTTTTAGGAACTGCATGACCACCAACCATTCATCAAACTTTTTGTCAGAAGAATCATGGCTTATCCTCAGGAATTTTTTCACCTGAAGAGAGAGACAATGATTTTATGTCTTCTTTTATGTATTCAAATTAAAAGAAAAAAGGTTAATGAGATTAAATCTGTGTTCACAGAAAATCTCTCACAAATTTAGCTCAGTGATTTGAGTGCGGTGCTGACAACACTGAGGTCGCGGGTTTGATTCCTGCTCGGTCCCCATGTGTTGCCTGGTCTAGTCGAGAGGTGTCGACCCTGCCCATGACAGGAAGGTTGGACTAGATGATCTCTAAGGTCCCTTCCAGCCTAGGCCATTCTATGGTTCTATGATATTCAGTTAAAATGCACACAGTTAAGTAAGAAAATGACTGTTGCTATTGCAATTGGTATTTGATAAATAGCAGTACTGAAGGTGCCAGTTCTATATTTCAAACAAAGGAAAAAAGTAATTGTTTAATGTGTTAGGTTGTGCTTTATATCCATCACTTTAGTGTTCAAAAAAATACCAGGATGTGTTTTTTCAGCGATGTTGCTCTAAATTGCAAAGTCTAGAACTGAACTCAAAATAGTGACATGAGTTAAAAAAATGACCAGGCCAAGCAAAGGTGTGGTTTTCAAATGTGAACTAGATATTATTACAAAATGTGGATTTTTTAGTGGTCCAGAATACAATCTCAGAGCAGAGATCCTACTGTCTTCTCTGAAGAGAAAGCAAGGAGCTCTGCATGACTGCTCCTTTCTTTGTTTTATTGTCACAGTGTAGTCAGTATGAGGCTGACCCTAAGCTACTATACGCAGGTTTCATCTTATGCAACTCCTTCTTCCCCAGGAAAAATCCTTTTTCTTCATTAGGATTTTGCAGCTGGATAAGTGAAACACATTATTGATTCCATGGTGAAAATAAAGCTGGTTTGAAATATGCTTGTTAGTGATAGTTTGATACTGAAGTTATTTCAGCACTGCATCAGGCTACACCTGTCAGGCTACACTGTAAAGTCAATGTGTAATTTTTTAAATGTAAAACCAGCAGACATTTTATACAGAAATATATTTCTTGGGTAGAGAAAAGGACATTAAAAATATATTTCAGTTGATAGCTTGGATTTTAGAAATACATCTAATATAGTCTCTAGAGTTTGTTGTTGAAATTTTATTATGTATCATTATGATTTAATATAGTCTTTATTGGCTTCCTTAATGTTACACTCATATATCTTACTGCATTTCATCATAGATTAATCGTTTTATAATTTACATCCCTCCTCACTCTTCCATTAAACACTGTCTTCTTCACTCTGTTGCTGGCCAGGAATATGATAACTTCATCAACAGAAAGAGAAAGAAAATTTTAATTGCATGCAATTAATTCTCCTGTCTCATGACTATTCATCCAGCTAAATAAGCACAACAAGATCTCCAGTTTCATATAACTTCATGAGAGTCACATACCTCTAGCCATCTCAAATCTCTGAGATAAACAGTGATAAACCAGGCAGGATTCACCAGTTATTGCACTGTATCTTTCTATATTAACAAGTGATGAGATGCAGTCCCAATGTATCACCTCCGCTAAAACCTCTCCCCAGTGAGATGTACATAGGAGAAAGTGGCTGACAGAATCGTTCATGTGGCTGCCTGTTTTCTTTGTGAGTTTTGGCTTTTCCTCCTTTAGCAAGTAAGTCGGGCCAGGTAAAAACCCTAAGTACCCTGCTTATTTTTAAGTGCAGTGCCTTACAGCAAATTATACTGTGGAGGAAAGTCTATCTTCTCCATTTACATGCATGTAAGAATGGTAGAGAGGCTCTAGCTTCTGCCCCTTTCTGGTACTAGGGCTGAGACAGGCAGGTACTGAGCCCAACAGAATACGAGGGGATAGAGTGCTCCTCTGTTGAGTCAGAGCTTAATTTTCTCTGTGGATAATCACCCTGAGAGACCTAGTTCTCCACTTTGTTCTTTGTCATTATTTCCCTCAAGTCATGCTCATTCTTTCTCAAATTTTTCCTCTCTTCTTTCTCATTTTTTTCCTCTTCTTTTTTGGTTTTGAATAATTCCTATTTTATTTCGAAGCCTTCAGAGCCAGCAGAAAGTGCAGCAGTTGCCATTTGAGACAGACAAGAGGCCATCTCAGGAGGTTTTACTATAAAAAAGAAAGCCTACCTTATTGATTTCATGTGCAATGTTGCTAGCATTGAGGGTTGTTCATGCACATAACTATCACAGGGAAAAACTGCTCATAGTTTAAACCAAATCAAAATTGAAGAGGTTTATTGATTTATTTACAGCACATAATTAATCAGCAATTGGTGGATAATATATTCAGAATCAATACCAACAGATAATGCCAAGCTTGATGGGCCTCAGAGAAACCTGATCTAGTTAAAGCTGTCCCTGCTCACTGCAGGGGGGCTGGACCAGATGACCTCAAAAGGTCCCTTCCAACCCAACACATTCTATGATTCTATAAACCACAACACTGGAGAGTCACAAATATATTGAATTCTTAAAAATTTTTGAACAACTAACCTCCCAAAATGCAAATCTTACACAGGGAGTTGCAAGTGCCCACCCCACTCTCCTCCTTGTCCACTTCTTTGGGGAATGTGCCTGCTTTGGCTGCTTGTGACCCCTCACTGCTCCTGACACCCCCTGAACCCCCGTGCCAGAGAGGAAGCCCTGTTGGGCCACAGGCACAGGGCCCCTCCGTACTGCACCTACTGCGTCACCCCAGCTGGGTGCCGGCTGTGTCCCCAGTTCTGTACCTGTGCTGCACCCCTGGTGCTGGGCAGGGGCTGTGGTGTTGCAGGGCCACCCCTGGCATTGCCAAACCCTGCTCTGTTCCCAACGCCAGGGCACAGTCATCTGTTACAAATTTTGACGTAGCTTCTTTTTGTGATTCTTTTCAAGCTCACTCCTTCAAGCTCACTCCAGTTCCCTGGTTGCTCTTAAATCCTGCTGCTGGTCATCTTTCTCTTTAGCAGCACCAGTCCTCCCAGATAGTTTCCGGTGCTCTGCTCATGCACGCTGTTGATGCTTGAGTTCCTCTCTTTCCAGGCCATTTTGCCAACGGGGGGACCACAAGAGCCGGACAAACAACATTTTGATGGCAGGAAATAATCATAAAGAAGAGAAAGTAAATGCAGATAGGGAGTAAGAGCTAAAAAGTGTCTGTATTCCTGCCACCACAATATTGTTCTCCCTCTTTTGTCTTGTCTGGCTGCTGCATCATATTAGGGGAACACTTTTTCTAGACATTTATGTCTAATATTGAGTCTGGATCTTTGTCTGAAGTTTTGGTCACTGTTGGGTTCAGCAACACACAGTCCCCAGAGCAGAGACCAAGTGAGCCAGAGGGGCTTGTTTATGGAGTCCTTTCCTAAGCAGGGAGAGCTTTCTCGATTTGAGGTTTTTTTGCCTACCTGGAACAGCTAAACTCGAGAAGATAATGTTTAAATAAGGCGTTAATGGAGCCACAGTCTGTAAAACAGACTCCTTATTTGTATGTCTCTAACAAAAGCCATGGTGCTTCTGCAACCAGACTTTTGGGAAAGTGCAATGAAAAAAACCTGCTTTCAAAAGTATTTGAGGAGGAGATTAAAAGATTTAAAGAGACATTCAGCTGCAAAACAGGAAAGCCTGCCTTTTGTTTGCCAGTGACTCTTCTGCCCAGGCAGACCAGACGGATCTCCTGTGATCCAGCCTGGGGACGGGATGTACTTGCTCTGTCCATGAAGGGCTCTGGGACTCAGGTGTGGGGAGAAACAGCTACTGAGGGCGAGATGCACTTCCTGGTAGCAGCTATGGGGGAGGCACCACAATTGACAGGCAGTTTTGGACCTTAATCCAAATAATATAAGCAGATTTAGCATTAATGGCTCTTAGTTTATAGTTGTTTGCTAGCCTGGGCTGATTACTAGACTCAGGAGTGGCCATTTTCATGAAACTTACAATTCCATTAATTTCAGGCCAATAAAATGCTTTAAAAGCTGAAAATGTTGTGCTTTTTGCTACAGTAAGGCTTTTGCAGAGTGATACAATCTAATGAGATCAGAAAATACTCAAACCAATGAGTGTTATCACAGAATATTAGGGGTTGGAAGGGACCTCAAAAGATCATCTAGTCCAGCCTCCCTGCCAGAGCAGGATCACCTACAGTAGGTCACATAGGAACGTGTCCAGGCGGGTTTTGAATGTCTCCAGAGAAGGAGACTCCACAGCCTCCCTGGGCAGCCTGTGCCAGTGCTCCAACACCCTCACAGTGAAAAAGTTTTTCCTAATGCTTTTGTGGAACCTCCTATGCTCCAGCTTGCATCCATTGCCCCTTATCCTGTCATTGGACATCACTGAAAAGAGCCTCGCTCCGTCCTCCTCTCCAACATTCACCCTTTACATATTTACAAACATTTATGAGGTCACCCCTCAGCCAACTCTTCTCCAAGCTAAAGAGACCCAGCTCCTTCAGCCTTTCCTCATAAGGGAGATGTTCCACTCCCTTCAGCATCTTTGTGGCTCTGCGCTGGACTCTCTCAAGCAGTTCCCCGTCTGTCCTGATCTGAGGGGCCTAGAACTGGACACAATATTCCAGATGTGGTCTCACCAGGGCAGAGTAGAGGGGCAGGAGGCCCTCTCTCGACCTACTAGCTACTCCCCTTCTAACACACCCCAGGATGCCATTGGCCTTCTTGGCCACGAGGGCACATGGCTGGCTCATGGTCCTCCTGCTGTCCACTAGAATCCCCAGGTCCCCTTCTCCTACACTGCTCTCCAGCAGGTCAGTCCCCAGCCTATACTGGCACATGGGGTTGTTCTTTCCCATGGGCAAGTCTTCACACTTGTCCTTGTTTTATTTCATAAAATTTCCCCCCACCCAACTCTCCAGCCTGTCTAGGTTTTGCTTAATGGCAGCACAGCCTTCTGGTGTGGCAACCACTCCTTCCACTTCTGTGTCATCAGCAAACTTGCCGGTGGTGCACTCTATTCCCTCATCCAGGTCCAGGCATAGCCACTTCAGCCAAAGGGCAGAATAAAAGTTAGCTCAAATCTTACAGCTGTCAGGAGTCAGAAGACATACAAGAGTTCATAAAAAAGAAATTTAACGTGTCAGGGAAGCAATCAGTTCATTTTCAATGTCAGTAAAATTCTGTATAAATACACTTGACCTGAAACAGAGTGAGAAAATTAATTGCTTTCACATGAAATGACTCAAATTACTTAAAAAGAAAAATATAGCAATAATTGCAAGTGACAGTGTTTGACTACTTATTCATTTTGAATGGCACTCAACTCAGATCTCTGGCAGGAGAAAGTGCTGCTAAATATGGCTAATAGAAGCAAGTTTTAGGTTAAACTTCTTTGCTCCTCACTCAGTGATAGATTCATAACTTGGAGTGTCTGGAGGCCTGAGCTCTCAGATCTTTACATACTCAGCTTCCTAGAGGAGTTGGGTTTTGTGTCTGGTCTTAAAGTCAGGCAGATGATGGACAATATCACCAACGCAGGGTTAGTGGGTCATGTGATACTGAAATGAGTTAATGTAGTCTAGTGGTGTCTTCTCTGAGTGGTGTTTGAGGAAACTGGGTTGGGTTGTAAAAATGGTCTGGGATTGGTTCTCCCTGTACCCAGCTCTTGGTGAGACAAACTTTTATTTTAACATATTCTCCTCATGTATATTAATGGAGATTTAGGATTTGGGGTTTTGCTGGAAATCCAGGATGTATGGTATACATGTTAGCCTACACCCTTTAGTCTAGTAATTAGTCTAACATTACCACAGACTGTGGTGATCCTTCTATAAACTCAAAATTATGATTTACCTATAGCTATACTCAAAGAAAATTAAAGCTATGAATTAAATCATTCATATTTAGGAGGCATGGATGAACAAATGTCGGCATTAAAATTCATCTGTTGAAATAAGATCTGTTCAGCTAGTGATGCTAAGTAAGTGTCAGCCCCTCCAATATTTGACTGTGAGACCACCTGGAAATTTCTGGTAGGGCACAAGCGAAGAAGCCAAGAATAAATAATTCTGGACAAATCCTTGATGAGAGCTCAACCACAGATATTGATGGAGTTTATCCCACTGGCTGCTTAAGCATCCTCATTCCCTATCTGATCAGGGAAGAACCAAATAAAATTAAGTCAAGTGAAAGTTCCAGATTGAAGATCTTTTCAAATGCCTTGAAGCATACAAGTTATAATGAACTTTCAGCCCACTGCCAGAGTACTGTTTCCATACTGCACAACCTTGGTAGGTACAAATTTCTTCATTTCAGAAGAATTTCCACTTCTCTAGCTGAATGTAGCAGACATAAAATCATGTTTGTCCAAGAAATCAGCCAAGAACTATCCAAAAGGATGCAAATATTCAGATTTCTGGTCTAATTCCCTAACAACTTCCCTGTTAACACCTGTCCTCCATTTTGATGCTCTTGGTTAGCTTCTTGTCTTTCAACTCCCACCCTATGTAGCACGCTTTAACTGACCCCCTTGAAATATTTACTTGCTGGCCAATTTAACTTTAAGACCATGGCTTTATGGCTGTAAAATATAGCAATCCCACTACAATCAAAAGCATGAAATTCCCTATTCTGTATTTACTTGACATTCTGACAACCACACCAACACCTATTAGATGTCAATTTTACAAGAGTATGATGTGTGCTGGTAAAGCAAAGTTTGGGCCCACAGCCCTGAGTGGTGAGTGGAGCTTTGCCCATGTGAAACCAAAAGTGAGACTGTTTGGACTCTCACTGTTTGGACCACTTGTCCATACTGGAAAGGTAAATAATTGTTAACTAAAACCACATTAAACACACTCTTGTACTCAGTGTAAACAGCCACTGTCATATTCAGTAGAAGATGAGTATTGGGTGATGTCTGCAGGCTTTATGGCAGGTGTGCCTAATAAATACCTTCCAATTTCAGCAGCTTTTCTCATCTTTCCAGACAGGCAGTGGATTAGGTATAGAAAGCCCTCAGAGCAGGATGAGGCTTTACACGAAGCACTGCCGAGCTGCAGAGGGTGAGAGGTGTGCACAGGCAGAAGCAGCCAGTTGGGATGAGCTTGGGAACTGCATGATGGTGACATTTTGCTGACTCTGTCCTCGCTGTCTCATCCCAGAGATCACTTACAAAAAAGAAAGCCAGTCTTTCACCATTAGGCCTGTTGAACCTGAATTTTCTTCTTATTCTTCATTTCTTGATCAGAGTATGTTTCATTCTAAAATTATGGGTGTCATATTGCTGTTGCTAGATGTAGGCCAACCCTCCTGACTCACCACAAAAAAAATCCTTTTGTTTCTCATTGACCCCTCAACAAAGCTTCATTTTTAACCTGTTTGTGAATCACTATAGGCACTGAAAGTCTTAACCCGTTTCTCTCTCTGCATGCAGAAAGCCTTGGTCCTTAAAGGAAGAATCTTATTTGTGCAGTAGAAGCATGGCTCATTAATGTGCTTGGTGTTGATATATCCATTGGCAGAGCTGCACCTTAGCTAACGCCTATGAAATGTACATCAGCAAAGAAAGTTCCGATTTAAGGAAGATGAATGTGTTCGTAATATGAGACATATCTATTTGAAATTTTAGTTTTAAACACTTCCCTCATTATTCTCTCATACCACACAGAAACTGATAAAATACTATTTTAGGCTTAGTAATAAGTTATACTGTTTGTTTTTTTTTTTTTAATGGAACTTGTATGACTTAATTTTTATCTCATCTTTAAGTCTAAGCCTCACTTGAATCAAATTAATAACTCCACAGGCTTCACCCGACCAACATGTAGACAAAATCTGCTGAAGGGAAGCACAGAGTACATTTAGGGTACTAAAGGCTGAAATAAAGCAGCAGACTCTTTATTGTGCATGAGAAGGAGGAAGGAAAGGTTCAGGCAGCATCCAGTATTTTATGTTAGGAAGTGGCAGATTTTACTTGCCCCACATGATCACATGCCTCTTTCCCCATGCTTTTGCAAAAATTTTACACTCCTAAACTCAGACATATTTAAATACTTAGAAAGGGGCTATTATTTAACAGGCTGTGTGGGTCAGAAGTGTGAATTTAGGTAGATAACAAGGAGCCTGAAGAAGAAAGCAGCAGACCATGCCTTCCTTAAGAGACAGGGAAAGCTGGAGAACCATGTCCCATTACAGTGAATAATCACCAGCAACTTGGTAACCATTTAAAAGTATTCTACTCTAGAATGTAGCAAATAATTAGGATTTAGAAGTATTACTATCGTATAGGCTAGTATTCAAAAGGATGCTAACAAACACTGAGTCTAGTGTGGATCTCTAATATCCCCTATTTATGTAGCATGGGAGTGATTTGGGTACAAAACCTATGATAAGCACAGCAACAGAAACACTGTTGATGAACAATAGTTTTCAGTCTGGTTAAAGTGTCAAAAGATAGAAAGAAAATAGTTGGCATGAAAATGTACAATCCGCCAGAGTATCTTTACCTTCACTGATGGGCCCAGCTCATGCTAGTGGGGTTCTGCCTTCACATTTCTGTGACCACATTGTCGTAAATGAAATTACACCAAACAGGAACATACTTCTTGCTGCCATTAAAAATAAAATGCCATCCTCCTTTTCTGAGAAATATAACAAACACAGAGAGTTCTTTTGCTCCAGGATTGCATGGGCTGAGACAGAAAGGAGGGTCACTGCAGAAAAGCACTTTGGGCTTCCTGGAACTCTGCTTCTCATTACTCAAAGCCTGGGAGGATTTGCTGTGAGGAGCCATCATCACATATTGCAATTCTCTTTAGCTCCCACAAAGGGTAAAAAGTATACAGTGAGAGGGAATAATCTCTTCGAACACCATCCTGTCTTGAAACTCCCATTTCTAAGCAAGCTGACAGCTGAGTGCCTGCTGTAGCAACGTCTGACCTCTCCTGACAGCTCCTCATTCAGAGTATTGCACCCAGACAGTTGTGATGAGGCAAAGACAGCTGCATCTCCATGAGGAAGGAACAAAGGGTGAACTAATGGTACTGGGGTCACTCAGCTGCTCCTACACCTCTTTATGTACTCAGGATACACAGTTGTGGAGCTGATGAAGTCACATGCAGTCTGGCTCGCCTTTTCTTCTCTGCCGGAAAGCAGGGGCATCTCCTCCCTGACTCCTCTGAGATACCAAGAACAGGAACAGTTCTGGTGTCATCCTTTTAGTGAGCAGCGCTCAGCCATTGAGGGACATTAGGAGATGAGGTGGGCTGCTGTGCCAATAATACCTTCTGCAGCTTTTTGTGTCTTACATGTCACATGGAGCCATTGCCTCCCCAACATCTCTACCACACGTGTTAGAAATTGGACAACTGGGTATGTGTTTTCTTCAGCGGGCCCAAAGTGTATTAAAAAAGAAGTTGGGAGGACTCTGCCTTTCTGTCTCAGGTCTGATTAGAAAAGCATTGCCCACAGAACTAGCACAGAGAAAACCGGACAGCATTTTCCAAAGTCAAACCCAATGATTAAATTAGGAAGAACAGAGAATCACCTTTCTCTTATGACCAGATCTATGTCTTGTCTACAGTCATGCCTGCTATGGAACGAAGTAAGAGGTGGCTGTCTTTCCTTATTTCATGTGAAGGTAAATATAATACGATGGGCAAGGACTTGTTCGATAGGAGAGTTCTACTTAGAAGGCAAACTTCTTTTCCCAAGCTGCCACGAGGAGAAGTATTTTCCTGCTACAAAACTGGATTTTCTGTTTAAAATGAAAATCCCTTTCTATCTCTCCTTCCTTTCTGTCAACTGGCTTTG
>NW_009718229.1:0-6481 GCF_000703405.1 Apaloderma vittatum
GGGCAGCACGGGGGCTCAGGACTCCGGAGGATTGACAGGCTGCACCGAAAGGGGCCGAAACAAAAAGCTGCCAGGGAAGGGATGAGGAGCGGGCTGCAGGCAGCAGTGTGGCAGCGATGCTGGAGGCAGCAAGTGACCCGTTCAGTGAAACTGAGACAGCTGTTGGCAGAGTCTGAATCTCTCTTCTTGCTCCTCTCAGGCTCACAAATGCCTCAAGCCAGGGCAGAATTGCCCTCTGCACCCGCTCCAGCCAGCGTGGTCAAGGAAGGGTGTAAGGACAGCCCAGGGGGGCTGCGCTGAGCCCCACAACGTGCCCTTGCAAGTAAATACACATCCCCACCAAGGGCTGGAGGGGGGCGAGCACCAGGCACTCAGGTGGGCTCAGCCAAACGTTAATGGATGCTACAGCACCCAGGTCCCACGGGCAGCCAGGAGTCTAAAAAATATTTGGAAATTTGGTGTTTTGTCCTGATGAATAGTACTATTTACCCTCCCAAGGAGCCTTGACAGAGGGTGATGCTGCCCAGGTTTTGAGTTGGTCAATGTCACACAGAGATCAGCCCCAAAAAGCACTGGGAGGGATTCACACATCCAAAGATGTCCCAGGGAGAAACACCATAAAAAAAAAGGAAAATAATCCTTTCTTCCAAACAGCAAGAGCCTCATCCAAGCTACAGAAAGGCATCTGCAAATGTCGTTTGACTTACCGAGCTGGTATGCCTGAGCCTGTACATTGGAGGGATGCAAATGCCCATAAATCACCTGAAAAAGGCGGAGGGGGGGCAATAAATTGTCTAATTCTACACAGAGCAGAAATTAATTTGCAAAGCTCACAGCCTGGAGGAGTTGCATGCAAGCATATTGCAGCCTTTTCTCTCACAAAACAGCCAGGCATGGAGAAGGACCCTGCAGAAAGGATGAGGCAGGGAGGAGGCTACTGTCCACACCGTGGTATGGGAGGAGCACATCCTGCATCTCAGAGCCAAAGATCCCAGCACAGGGTCCCAGCTGCACCCAAATGACCAAGGCTGGGAACTAAGGAGCCAGGACTAAGCCTTGGGCCCAAGCGGTGCTGGAAAAGGCAGGAGTGAGAGGTGAAGGCCAGGAAAGAGCATCCTGTGACCCCAAAATAAGTGAGCAGTGAGGAGAAAGTGCTGAGGCTCCTTTTCACACCCAGTTTTGGGCAGCCAGTCTTACCAACTTGCTCAACGTGTAGGCCACAGCCATAGTCAAGTTGTTGCTTCTATTTTGCTTTCCCCTCTCACCACCTCCTAAAAATATCAGCCCAAATTCTGCCACAATCTGCCAAAATCCATGTTCATAACCAAAACGGTGTCCCAGCAGCTGCGGTCCATGCCCTCAAACCAAGGGGCAAAGGAAGGTGGCATCTCTAGGACAGGAGCATAAATGAGAATATTGATTTAAACATAACAATTGATTTAACCTCTTCTCTTGCTTCCCTGCATTCCCCACATGCTCCTCCAAATGACAGAGAACATAATTTTAGACAAACTCTGTGGTCGCTCACTGTGCCAGTCATTTGGTGGCCAAAACCCGGGGGTCCCCGCATGCTCAGGGGTGGTTGGCATGTCCTCAGGGGCTCCTCTGCCAGTGTGCATGGAGGGGCCTAACATCAGAGGTGATGCTGGGCACAACTGGAAGCAGGATTAGGCCCCAGGAATCAGGCAGAGTGGCAGGTAGGAATGGAAATTGCCACAGATGGCCCTGAGAGCAAGAGAGAGCCCCGCAGCATCACTTTACGTGGGGACATCAGTGCTGCCAGTGCCAAATTACACCTGTCTGAGGGTTTGCTTATCATCGTAGCAAAAATTAGGTTCTGAGGGTACTATTGCATATATATACATATATAATATATATCTATCTCCCAGTAGGTCCAGGATGACCCTGCTGGCTGCACGCACCGCACAGAGGAAAGCCTGTGGCTGTGACACACCCACAGATGCTGCCTTACCTTAAACTTGCCCAGGAAAAAAATCCATCCAGCACCTCCAGACCTGCAGCCTTCCCACATTGAAGCAGCGTGCACAGGGCAGAGGTGTTTTGGGAAGCTCCCCTGTCCAGATGAAGCTGGGACCCAGACGGAGATCGGGGCTGGGGCACAGGAAGCAAATCCTCCCCAAACTCAGCCCAGCTTGAAAGCCCGGCAAGAACTAACACTAACAAACAGTCACTGTGTTTATATCTCACCTTCCTGCCAGAGTAGCAGAGCCAGGGGGGTTATTTTCAGCATATTTTTTCACCGCTGGGAACGTCAGTGAAGGCCAGGAACGGCAGCGAGCTGTTGGGAAAACCCAAGTAAAACCCAAAGGCAACTGCTTCAGGCACAATGTGAGGAGCTGAGGGATGTGGGAAGCTGCTCTGAACCCGTTTACAAGGGGGCTGAGTTTCTCCTTCAGGACCTGTGGCTCATCCCTGGCTGTGAAAGACCTGGTGATTAAAACCTGCAGGGACTGCGATAGCTCCTGCAAGCTACCTCCTGTTCAAAACCCAAAGGCAACTGCTTCAGGCACAATGTGAGGAGCTGAGGGATGTGGGAAGCTGCTCTGAACCCGTTTACAAGGGGGCTGAGTTTCTCCTTCAGGACCTGTGGCTCATCCCTGGCTGTGAAAGACCTGGTGATTAAAACCTGCAGGGACTGCGATAGCTCCTGCAAGCTACCTCCTGTTCACCCATCCCCTTCACCCCAGGCGGCGATGGAGCAGGAGAGGTGCCCCGAGCCCACTGGGTGCTTCAACCCACCCCTTCACGCCATCATCACTGAGACCTTGGCACTGATGCTCCAGCATCATCAGGCACCTCTTCCAGCCTGCACCCACTGCCCCTCGGCAGGGCTCGCTGCCAGCAGAAAGTTAAAACAGAAGCGAAGAGGAAAGCTTGAAGCAGCATTGCTCATTGCCCACTTGCCATCCCGCCACAGGGCCTGGCCACATTCCTTCAACTCGCTGCTGGTTTTAAGCTAATCTCAACCACCCATTCCCCCCTGTTTTGTCCCAGCTAGTGAGCTACTCACCCACGGTTTTGTCCCTGTTGAGCCCGAGCTGAAACTCTTGGCCTGTGATGGCAAGTCCAGATGTTCTCTGCAGCAAGGACTTCTTTTCCTTAGAAAACCAGCAAGATCAGCAAGGAGAGCACGTGAGTTCTTGCAAGCATTTGCAGGCTGATGGCTTTGGCAGATAGCTGGGTCTTTGCTTTCAGGCATATACCTAAAATACAGAGCACGAGTGGCAGGAAAGCCTGGGTTTGATTTGAGCAGAAGGTTGGAGCGGTATCAGCCAAGAGGAAAACAGGTAGAACTAGGACTTCAGTCGGTCAGGAGCTGCTGGCGAAACTCCAAACCAGGTGTGTGAACTCCAGCTGCCCTACAGCAGCAGGGAGCATGGCTGGAAACACCATCCTTTCACATAACTTGTCCATAAAACATAAAGATTTAAGCGCAGAAAGCAAGCAGGGAGGTGATTAGAGCCCTTCTTTCTTGCTAGCCCCGCATCCCATCTCCTCCAGCCCTTGCTGCTGCTAATTCCCCATGCATCACCTGAGGGTTGGACCACCTCCACAGCTCTTGTCTAGCACAGGTAGTCTGGAGGACTGCTTTTCACCTGAGAAGTGGTTTATCCCCACAAACACACTGCAGCCATGAAGAGAAGGTGCCATGAGCTCTACTTGGCATCAGGAGCCTGAATTCAGTCCTACACTTGGGCATCCATTCAGACCCACAGCTTTCTCTGGGCCTCTTTATTTTAGTCCCAACTGGAAAGATGAAATTAAGAACATCCACACTAATTTGCCACGTGAAGGGGCTAAGGATTTCTCCTCTACCTGAGGGCAGGAGCCCCATGGCCACCCTGAGCTCATCACTGGCTCCCAGCCTCACCGGCACATCCACCTTCTCCTCCCAGCTGCCGAGCAGAAAACAGGGCAATTGTGGTAATGAGCTTCTGCCCTTCCAACCGCGCTCAAAGCACTTAATAAAGCCAGGCACTAATGAACTTGGCTTCACGACACCCCGGAGATGGGTTATTGCCATTTGAGTTGGAGGGAAAACAAGACGGGAGCAGGCGGAGTGGCTGACCCTGGTCACGAGGTACCTCAGACTGGTTGCAGGAGCTGGAGCTCCAGATCCCTGCCTGGAGCAGGGAAAGGACAGCAGGTAGACGTGGGGGTGACCACAGCTCTCTCATGTGGGGCCTGTGACTGGAAAGACAGGTTTGCCCACGTCTGGGAGGACAGGGGGGACTCCTCACCCATCCCTGTCCTGACTCACCCCCAAGTTGCTTGGAGGCAGCTGTGTCTCTGCAGCTGGATCTTCTGACCTCCAGGATCATCGTCCTTCTCTGGATCCTGCCCTCTAAGGTTTGCAAGACCCTTAGCATGGCTGTCGAGGTGCAGAGCAGGAAAACTCACGGGTCCCCTTGCAAACAAGCTTCCTCAGTTTTGTGCCTCACCAGCCCAGCCTGCTTGGTGTCACTCATGACCTCATTTCACTTTGCTGGAGCAGCATTGCACCACCTCTTATCAATGAAGAAGACAACGGTCTGGCAGCGTGTCCCTCCCTGAAGGGACTGCCCAACCCCAGCTGCAGATATGTGCCTGACACCAATCCCCACAGTATTTTTGGACCAGCCTCCATGTTCTCGTGCAACGAGAATCCTCTTGCAGGCGACGGGTCCCCTCGCTGTGGCTGCTCCTGCGTGCTTGCCGACGGGGTCACGGTGGCTCTCTCTGGGTCTGCCTGCAAGGGTGAGGACAGCCAACAAATCACAAGGATGCAACCTCCACATTGCATGCTCTTACAGCACACCCGTCCTCACATGCACGTTGACGGCATGCTAAAAATATTCTTCATTTTTTCACCGATTAAAATTTTCCGGGAGAGTCAGAACCACAGCCCACACCCTATCTGTAAAGCCAGAGGTTTCCCCTCACCTCCCCCAGCCCTGACAGGAAAACAGAAAATACTGAACAACATTTCTGGTACTTTGGGTTGTTGTTTTGGGGTTTTTTTTCCTGGTAATTTTAAAAGCCTCACTAAAATATCACCCTTTTTCAATAGCTCATTTTGTGACAGCACCATCCTGGAGCCAAACTCGGCATTGCTGCATCCCACCTCGCCCTCACTGACCCACTAGCAAAGGCTGGAGGTGAGCTGGGATGCTCCCACTCTGCACCCAAAGTCCTATTTTGATGGCTTGGTAAATTAAACAAACAAAATGTATTTTTAAAGTGGCTCCCACTTGGTGCTAGGCAGCAGAGAGGTAAGCCTGGCTTGGCAACAGCTCTGAATGGCAGCGGCCAGCCTCGATTTTCTGGTCAAATCTTTCAGAGGTGCCTGTTGTGCCAGGTAAAGCAGAAATCTGAAGGATGCTCACAAGCCCCCTGTGCCATTCGTGGTGCTTGTAGCAGCATTTTCTTTGCCCAGTTTGACTCTCAGCCATGGAGGAGGAGCAGGGGAGGCCGCAGAAGGTGTTTACACAACAAGGGGATCGTCTCGGTGAGACCGGAGCCTTTGCCAAACCCAGAGCTAAGCTGATACGAAGGAGATGCCATCAGTGCGTTTTTTGCTAATTATGGCTAATAATTATTTGTGTGTAATTGTTCTTGGGAGCTCCAGTCCTGGCTCAGCCTCTGCTGCTCTTGCAGCCTTGTGCAAGTGGAACGAACAGGGGGCGACCTGCCCCAAAACCCTGAGGGCAAGAGGAGAGGGAGGGCGAGGGCAGCGCCTGGGCAATGCCTGACCCTGGTGGTGGGCATGGCGTGTCCCCTGTGCTCTCCTCTCCCTGCTCACACCCGTGACAGCCAGTTAGACGCCACCTCTCCTGCCTTCACTTTTCCAAGTGCTGTCAGCACCTCAGCCTCTTGTCAAAACCCAGATTCATCACACCACATCTCTTAGCGGCTTCCTCCCCCTTTCCAGCTCCCCATGCGGGACGTCTTTTGTGCTGACACGGCAATCATTGCTCCGTCAAGGCGCCTTGACAGCACCAGGATTTCTCATTTCGAATGGGTGGTGTGTCCCAGGGTGATTCCCAGCTCCTCCATTAACCCCTGGCCCCACAGGATGGAGACAGCCAGCCCTGATGGATGCTCCAGTATCTCTTCCACCTCTGTTTAACAGCAGCTGTCTTCAGTTTTTCCAACCAGTGCTTGCCATAGCTATGCAGAAGCCCATTTAACCTGGAGGTAATGGGTGTCAAGAGTTTTCTTCTCCTGTCCTTCTTATCTTCTCTGCTGTGAACAATGGAGGCAAGGTTTGCAGAGGGAGGTAATATCTTTTTTTAGACTGACTAAAATAATTGGAAGGAAAAAAACCCACAACATGCAGGCTGTTGGGTACACGAGCCCTCCAGCAGGCCTGAAATAGAAGCAGAAGTCTGCGAAGCTGCGGAGAACAATAGCTCCGAGTGTGACTAGTTGTGTTAACCAGTTCTGCCACGGAGGACCGTCCCCCAGCTGCTTCCCTCGG
>NW_009718230.1:0-226 GCF_000703405.1 Apaloderma vittatum
CGGCGCCGCGTTCTCTCTCTCCTCCCCGGCCAGACGCAGAGGGACTCTTTGGATTTTTAAGTTTTATTTTATTAATTTTCCTTTTCTGCACAAAACCAGCAATTGTAAATACTTTTGAAGAAAAGAAGTTAAAAAAAAAAAAAAGAAAAAAAATAAGGTTTAAGGAAAAAAAAATTTTAAAAAGCTGAAAAGTCACCAAAAAAAAAAAAAAAAGAAAAAAGGAGAG
>NW_009718230.1:358-617 GCF_000703405.1 Apaloderma vittatum
TAAAAGACAGACGAAAAAAAAAAAAAAAAAAGAAAGAAAAAAAAGTAACAATAACCTATTTATTGTATATAATGTTTTATTATAAATCGTGTCTTGTATATTGCATTCTGTACATCTGCTGTGGTTTTGTGGTGTGCAACTTCCGCATGGGTTCCTTGGGTTTCCGTTGCCTTTTTTTAATGACGATGACGATGATTTTGAGTTTTATTTTTATTATTATTCCGAAGAACGAGGCGGGTTTTTTCTTTTTTTCTTTTTT
>NW_009718231.1:0-33603 GCF_000703405.1 Apaloderma vittatum
GGCTCTGGGGAGGCAGGCAGCTGCTGCGAGGGGGTGTTTTTGCCAGAGGTGCCAGCACACTTCAGGGCCCGGCTCCAGGGTGCCCAGGGTTGGCGAGATGCAGCTCAGGGTGGAGCTGGCTGGAGACCCTGAGGTAGAAGGGGGTGAGGCTGTCGGGAAGAGCCTCAGCAACGCCTGTGGAAACCTGCTCTCTTTCCCCCTCTCTCCTGGCACGCAGAGCAAAGATTTCAAGGGTGTCTAAATCAGGAACAAAACATGTATTTACTGCTGCTCCTTCTTAGCAAATCCCAGGGAACTCATAATGAGCTAGCAGCGAGGATGAATGCTTGAGCAGGTGGCCAGAGCTCTTCCAAGGAAGAGTAATGCTCGCGCTGAGTGTTTACATCCTGCTATGAACTCGAATAGACTCTTCATGCCAAACCGCAGCTGCTGGTGGAAACCTGAGCTGAACTTCCTTGCTGGTCAGGGGAGCCTGGTTAAACTTTCAGCACAGCCAGTTTTCATTTTCACACCTCTCCAGACTTGCTGAGACAAGAACTAGATGTACAGGAATACAGTGAACTCCTATTCTTGGGACACTGCTTACCCAATCCCAAGCACCATGTATCACAGAGTATGATGGAACAAAAAAAAAAGGTTGCTTTCTCAAAAGATTTCCTGGTTTGGGATGGTTTTTCTTTGTTTTGTTTTATTTTTTTTGAGGCCGATGTGGTCTGTGTGGTTACTATATTTTTGGCCACCTACATTTAGCTAAACGAAGTTCTGAATCCTTTCACATGTAGGCCTTCATGTGAGGAAGCCTTGTATTTTTCATATAATCCGGTTTCTTCCCTTTATGTGAGGCAAAATGCTGCTTCAGCATGCGTAAAACTGCAGAACATACTCTGCAGAGATCAGCCTGTCCTGGCTTTTCTCCCACTAGTGCTGGTGACGTATCTGCATGCACGCTGCTTACCAGATTAATTGCAAAGCTCCTCAGTGGTTTTTGTAGAGCCTAAGCCAAAGTCCAAAGCTTTGCTGCTCTTGGCATGCAAGCTAGTTAACTAACAGTGGCTTGGGTGCATTTAAATGTGCTGTAGTCACACCTTTAGTTCCAGTGCAGACGTCTGTCTGCTGTTTATATCCCAGCGGAGGTTTTAATGGATGGCTGTACAGCAATGACTAACTCATCCAAGGAACGGTTCTAAATACTGCAGAGCATTTGTGAATCAGTACGAAGTACGGCAAAGCTCAGAGCAGTAGGCCAGGAAAGAGTCCGGTCAGATGGAAATAGTCCATCAAATACCTCAAGAAGCCCAGTTGCTTACAGTGCATCCTTTATGCAGATCAGAGAGGCTTTTCTCTCTCAGACACTGAATAAATCTCTAAGCACTGATACAGGATTGCCAGCAGGTTCAAAATCAGAGGTATCATATACCCTGGTCTATTTTGAGGGATTGCTCAGATGGTTGAAGGATTCTGCTCAGGGCACTGTAGCACCTTTTAGGATTTCTGGTAGTCGAGATGCTATCTGTATGGCTAAGAACCAGCAGAGTTCTGAGTAAGACAAATGCAACAAAGCAAAATGGTGATTTTTTAGCGAAAGGCAATGAGAAGGGCAGGGAAGGCAGCAGCTTACAAGTAGGTTAGCTCCATCCTGTTTCCTTAAGCCGTGTTAAGTTTCCTTAGTGAAAGAGAAGAAGGTATTGGGGCAAGACTGGAGGATAACAGCACCTGGAATCTCAAAAGGGTCATGAGGTGGATAGTATTCCCTAGCTGCAGAAATACTGGAAGGAGTACAGTGCTGCTCACTCGTGATAAAACTCACATCCAACCGGTTCATCTGTGTTAAGACCTCCCTAACCTCAGCCAAGCAACTTATGAGGAGCCAGGCTCTCATTTGAAACAGATTTCTAACCATCACACTCCTGGAAGAAATCTTGGGAGTAAACATAAAATGCTCTGAAATACAGAGCCAAGAAACTCCCTTCTGGTGTGGGAGGGCAAGAGTCTACAGACTTGACTTGTAGTCACTGAGTACTTGTGCTGGTCTCTGATTGTGAACAAGAAAGGACAATATCTGGCAGTTAGTAAAGAAGTGAAGTCTTCCTCAGGAAGAGGCAGGTTCACATTCTGTTTCTGGTCCTGGGCTGTCTAATCCTGAAAGGATTTATTCCGATCTTTCCCCTGTACCTATACAATAAGAATGAAAGAAAAAGCTTCTTCAAGTTAAAAAAAATAATAAAAATATAGAAATCCCTTTTGTGCCTATAATAGAATAACTTGCAGTGAGAGGTGGTATGATTTAAAAAGAAGCTTGTGGTGATTTTTTTGCAAACATTCTAGGTACCCTTAATATTAGTGTCAGTTTAGAAGTGTCTGATAGCTGCTATTGTTGCTAGAGCTAAGTCTGATAAGAGGAGTAATCAGGCATGATGGGACTGAAATGGGCTATACTTAGTTATATAGATTCTAAACAGTTTACAGAAGTTTAAAATGCTGTTTATTGCCATTTCAGTGAGCCTGTGGCCATCAATTAATCATCTAAAACCAGCTTATATCAGCTAGGTAGGTACAGTGAGTAGTGTAAATATATAGAGTATGTACATATAAACTCAAATTGTACTTGATATGCACCCAGATATTTACTATACACCATTTTGAACTGGAGCTTTAATATGATACACAACCACAAGATGCCTGTTCAAGCTATACGGGCCCTCTGGGAGAACATCAGGGTTGAGCAGTCTCCTGGGTAAAGTCGAGGTTAACTGCATTTCCAGGGCTCTAATTAAGTAAAATTTCTGGAGCCTGTGAAGGTGGGAAGCACAGTGTCAATGCTGACTGTTCTCTTCCCCCTTTCATGAAGGTATCGTTGTAGAATCTGGCAGGCGAAGCATAGGATTGAAACAACACAGTTCACTCAGTGTGTGACGTCAGTTTATCTCATCACCTAACTTAAGAAACCTTCTCATACTGCTGCCAGTTTGTCCTTCATAGCTGGAATAGCTTCTCAACTGCATCCTGTCGTGGTACCTCATGTCCACTGATTCTCTGTTACCTCCCCTTTCAGTTCATTAGCTCTTAGCAGCTTCCTCTTCAAAAATCCTATTCTGAAATTTCTCGGCTTTGTCTACACAGCTCCTAGTTATTTGTTACTATGGAGTTGTGACACTTTTGATGTGTGGCATGTTTGATCACTTAAGTATCCCAGGCTGTAGCTGTTCAATGCAACAGTAACGCAGAATGTGTTAGGTCAGGGACAAATTGCCCAAAGATAGCAGCAAAGACACTGTCTTGAAGATTATGCAAATTACTTTCTGAGCCCAGTTTGCAGAAAGCCTTCTTACAGTATGCTCAGAAACACATGGGAAAATGATATGGAGGTGAGGATAATAGAAATTAAAAGTAGGGGGTGGTTTGGAGGTTGAGGCTTGGGGTTGGGGTTTTTTTGTTGAGTTTTTTTTGTTGTTTTTTCCTTTTTTTGAGAGGGAGGAGGTGACAAGGGCTGTTACTTCTTTTAAAATCGTGGGATGGGAAAGCAGAGTCCTTCCTAGAGCTCTTGTAAGCAGCAGTTCTTCAGGCTGGACAAAACTGGGTAAGGAACCAGGTATTGCTTGCCAGGAGCTTGGATGAACTCCTCTGGAGTGTAACACCATGCTTCTGCTAGAAATCTTTCTTTTAATTTAAAATAACAACAAAAATAACTGTACCCATTCTTCTTATGACAAAGAAGCTGAGGGGCCAGCACAGTAATCGTCTCTGGCAAGAAAAGCTGTTTCTAAACATGATTCGACGGTCCAACACAAAACAAAAATGGGACTTGTGACTACAAGCTGTGGAAGGAAAATTACCTGTCATAGTGGGGCGCTAGAACTAATTCTCCGTAATTGCATTGATTTCTCATCAAGTTACAACAAAAGCTCCTGCAACTTGGTCATTTCCTCACTTCTTCTCTCCCAGAAAAAGTGAGGAAAGACATCTAATCAGGTATGAGGGAATACAGAAATACACCTTTACCTTCATGAAGGTCTTACAGCTGAAGATTGTGTACAGTGTGATGGGGCAGGACTAGATTCTTCTGATGTAAATCCCAGTGTATCCTCTTAGCACTTACCTGGAAGAGCTGAAAATGACCGTATTGATTACAGCAAAGAACAAGAACTGCAGATCAAGAACCTTGGAGCAAGACTTGGTTCAAGTCTATATGACTTATTTTCCTAAAATTGCTGAGACCTGCTATCATGGCTTCTGCACAGGATAGAGGTGCTAGAGATATCCAGTGTCTGAAAGGTGTAAGTGGTTCTTATTTTAACTGTCATTTCATTTGCACTTACCACAGCCAAACAAGAGCTGAGGCAGATTTGTCTTTATGGGTTCTTATGTCGCTGTTCACGTCATGAATGGCAGGGTTTAGAGAAGAAATGTTAGGGTTAAAAATATCTCATGTGGAAACTCCTAAGTGGTCAGAATCAAAGAATTGGGGGGCAACAGAAAGATGATAACAACATGAGTTTACCAGTGTGTGGCAATGTCATGTCCTCCTGGGAACACCCTAGAGAAAGTACCTCAAGGGTTTATGCAGTTTTCATCTGCCTCCACTCTTGTAATTTTCTCAGCTGACAGTGTTCTACAAGTTTATAAGCTGGCTAAATCCTCTGCTTCTCAGCGTTTCTTTGGTTTGACTTCTTCCTCCCTGTTATTTTCTGTGACAAGTGCTCTTTCGCTGCATTTAAAGTTGGCAGCAATGGCGATACAGGCTTTTGGCACAGATGCAATTGCTTTCAGACAGGGACAGCAGGTTACTCACCTCTAGGGACAAGAGAGCTGGCAAGAATTGTGAAACTTTCCTCCACAGGAACTAGTTTGCTTGCAGGCTCAGAGTGAGGAGTGCTGGTTTGCCCTCGTGCAGAGAAGATAAAGGCTTTGGCAGCTGCCTGCTGACCTTTGTAGCTCCGTACTCAGTACCCTAATCAGCTGCAGGTGGGACAAGGTAGGAACTGCTGCTGAGGATCACTCAAAAGTTGTGTTATATCAGGGTAAGTGTCATGTGGGAATTGCAGGCGCGTGTTTTTGGCAGCTGGGGGTTATGGCTAGGAGGAGCTGGGATGCTGTCCAGCTCCTTTGCAGTTGCTAGAGCCAGCTTGCCTTTAACATCTGTGCTAAGGATTGCCTGCAGGAATAGAAATTATGTTCTGCATTACTACAGCAAGCTATCACAGGAAGGTTTGGCTCTGTAATTCATTGTATTTTCTCTTTCTCAAATTTGTGTGAACATGAAACGGGAGGGAAATAGCGGCAGCTGTACCCATCAGAGGAACCAGGTGAGCTAGACACCTTGCAAAATATATCAGGCGAAAGAAATTTGTTAGGTTTTCTGCATTTCATTTGCTGTTTCTTATGAGCAGACTGTATCTGAGTGTATAGCACCTTTTTTTAATCTTTTATATTCTGAAACACCCATTTAAACAATAAGATACATAACTCAAAGGTGGTCCTGTGAAAATCATTGAGGTTAAGTCAAAGTGGTGTTTGATGTGGGTGAAAATCATAGCATTGGATGTTGAGGGTTTAATGTATAACTGCCATGTCTGTTGCTTAAAAGTGGTCCAAGGTGATGGAATATTTAGGCATTAGATCCTCCTTATATTAAAAATGTTTCAAGATATCTAAGCTCTTCATTAATTTTTCAGCAAATCACAGTTATCTCTTCCTTTACTTGAATATCCCCCAGTGATGGGGGAAATAGTGTGAAGAAAGCAAAACTTTCTGCATGAAGTTACCAGTAAAGTTAATCCTGTTGATTAAAGTGATCTATCTTAGGTTTTGGTGCTGTTGAATTTTCATAATTGATAAAACCTGAACCTTTAGGTCTTTTCTAACTGTCACAAAGAGGCTAAAGGTCTTTAAAATTGTTCTTAACATACAAATTTGAGCTGTCAGAAGGCACAGATGAGCTGCTTATGTTTAGCTAAAAATTACCTAATTGATCTCTTGCATATTTTCTTAATATTTTGGCCTGTGGAAGGGCTATTCATTATTTTAAAATGTCTTGGCTCCAGTCCATCTGCAAGACCTCATTTATTCTTTTGAAATTTGTAGCCTGCACAAGCTTGGCATCTGCAATATCACAGACAATGAAGTACTGTGACTGGGAGTCTCTGGAATTGAAAAAACCCTCCTTCGTAAGAACATTGGCTTTTTCTTTTCCGAATTGGGATTTGTTCTGAGGAAGCACAGTTGGCAAAAAAGTAGAAAAAGTTTTCATAGATAACAGATTTTTTATCTTCTCCCCCCCCGCAAATGAACAAGGGAGTACTGATGCCGAGGACTTTCTCTTTAAATAAATGGGATCTTTCTCTTCTCTCTTGGCAACGGCAGGAGTATTCTTGTGCTGTATGACAAGGCTCGCTGGTGCTATATTTATCTTGTAGCTGTACGCACATTGCAAGAGGTCGTTCAATAAGGGAAAGGCAAAGAGCCAATGCAGTTTAAAGAAAGTTTGTTCTACTGTAGTCTTAACTTTTTGGATTGGCTTAAAGACAAGGCTACATACTTTTGGAGGATCGGGGAGTGTAATCACTGATATGAAATAACAACTTCCCTGAGTTGTCTCTGGAAAGATCAGAGCTTTGTGGAGAAGGGGGAAAAAAAGTTTTTAAAATGGAGTTCAATAGATGTTTGGGTGCATCAGCAGAAGAGGAAAAAGGAAGACAAGAGGGTGGGGAAGGTGGTAATAATAATGCTGGCAGTAGTGTTGTCCCTGAAGAGCCTGATTTGGTACAAATGTGCCTTACTTGTTTGCATGAAAGGTGTATGAAAGAGAAATTCATTCTGACAGCATACCTGACATGCTGGCTGTTGCTGAAACTCTGCAAGGTAAGAAATTTTAGTAGAAATATATGAGATACTTGATTAACTTCCTATGTGCTTAAAAGACAAGCTGATCAAAGGCTTTGCTGAAGCATTTGATAGTTTGTTATTATGTACCATACAGCTACCTTTGTGGTTTGTTATTAAAAGGAGCGTTGTAAATATCGATACCATACCCAGAAACAGGTGATCCAACAAGAGAAATCTTGTATGGGCTACTAATGGAGTACGGTACAAAGCAATGCACTAGTAATTGCTGCTCAGTTTATTTCTGTATGCTGTTACGTAGTTGCAAGGGATTTGAGATTATTTTAAGTAAGTTAATTTCTGGGTGAAATTTCCTGTAGTGCTCTTTGTTCGTTTGCATTCTTCTCTTGTATTGGATGAAAAACAGAATGTGTTTTAGCTCTGAAAATGTGAATGTTGTAAAGGAAAAGAAATGAGGTTTTGAAACATTTTTGTCAAATATGATTGAGAATCAGTTCTGAGGCTGTGGTGGGACTTATTTTAAAGGTGATCTGGGCACATCTAATTAAAATACTTTTTTCCAGCATGTTATTGAATAGGGAAGAAACAAGGCATTGGACCAGGCATAAATGCTACAGTTCCTTCCTTTTCACCTTACAGAAAGCTGCTTTAGTATTTAGGTCCAAGTAAGCAAACATCCAGTCCTACAGAAGAGATAGGTTTAAGGTTTTAGGTTTAAGCAGAGAAGCATTGAGACTTCTGATTTTAAAATGCTGGTGTTTTTATGGATGACAGTGCTCTATTAGTAAATTTAGAATGTGTAATATGTGCAATTTGTGTTACTGCATTCGTGTCTTAGTTCTATAGGAATTTGGTTGATGGGCACCTCAACACATAGATCAAAACAAACGTCAAGGCAACATTTGCTGGCTTTTTTCTCTTCTAAAGGACGCGACAGATAGGAAATACACGGTGACGATGGGGTGGAGACCACAGGTGTGGGACAGGCTGTGCCTCAGCAGCAAGCCCTCACCTACAGGCGCAGCGCTTTTGTGGCAGTAGCTACATCACTTTTTGCCAGCATAGCTATGCAAATCTGTAACATGACAGTGTAAACTCAACAGTACTAACAGTTTCACCTGTTAGCTCGCTAGTTAGCTTTGTTTCCATTCATATCCCATATTTGTTGTGCTTTTGCTCTTGTCTATGGGCAGGGTTTGTCATGTGGTTCCGATGCTTTGCGTTAGGGGGCGGATAAATACCTGTGTTATAGAACAAGCCAGAGCTGGCGGGCGCACATCTCTAGTCAGTCTGGATATGTTCAACAGCTTCAATACCTGGAACTCGCTGCCGGTGCGTAGATTATTTTGTGCATCGATTGTCATGCCTGCTGGAAACGTTAAGTGACAAGCACACTGTGGTATTGTGCACACCTTATCTTTTGCAATAAATGGTTGTTTTTAAACCTGACAAATGGCAAACAGTGTTTGGGGTTGGGCTGTTTCAAAGACACTATGGCTTCATACAGGGAAAACCACGAAATGTCACTACCTTGCAGGGAAGTGGGAACTGATGGTGTGTAACAGCAGACCTGATGCTCCCTCAGCTCCTTCTCCAATAAGCCCAGACCTGTGTGGGCTTTCTGTGCACTAAACTGTGACTTGCACTGTGTCCTTCAATACTTTGTTTAGATGCTAATGTCTGGAGTGCGCTATGGTTGCTCTAATTCTGTGTGGGTATTACTTCTTAAATGACAAGGAGAGTTATTAATAAAACAGGAAAGGTGCTTCTGTCTGTGGTTGTGTCTGCTTGGATGTAGCATTATATTCACACAATGCATATAAATCTTTAGAGTGAAGAAAGAACAATTCGTATGGCTTCTGTTAAAATCAGTAATTTCTTCAGAAACCTTTCTGAGAACCTTACAATGCCCCGACTAAGCTGAGAGAATAACCAAACCTCTAATTTATTAATGCTTCTTTCTTGCTGAGCTCTCTTAAAGCCTGTTCAGTTTTGAGACCCCATTTTCTTATTTCCTGACACTGTTCCATGACTTAAGTCCCTTCCAAGTCCTAATCCATTCAAAAAGTGCTAATTCTTTTTTCTCCTTCCCCCTCACAGGAACAAAAGCCGCACAGTGTTCCTTTTTCTCAGGTTCTGCAGTTTGGCAGAACCAGCAAGCCTGCCCTGGTGGGAGGGGAGGGAAGGCCGACGGCATTGAAATAGTACTGCTGAGTTACAGAGGCACCCTTTGTAACAGTGTGTGTACATCCCCTATACATCAAAATTATTCCAGTTCTTGGCTACAGAGAGCTCCAGATGCTTAGGACTTGGAAAATATCAGGGGCTCCCTGTAACTCCTTATCAATGCTACCCCGAAACGGGCAATGGTTGTGTGTCCCATTCTCTGAGTGATGTGCAGAGAGCCACAAAGCCCTCACGGTCTTCTGGAGACTGCCCAGGAAACTTCTCGCTCATGTGTCCCAAAGGTAGGCTTCAGTTTCTAGGGGTCATCACAACTTGTGGGGATGAGAGGAAAGACTTTGAATCTTTCTAAAAGTTCCACATGCCGCAGAGGTTTTTCTTTCAGCCACTTCTCCTTTTCAAGCCCCATTTATGAGCATCAGACAATGGCAAAGAAAGAATGGTCAGACAGTCATAGATGCTGGTGAATAAGTGAAGTATTTTGCTTCTATACAAAGATGCAGTTGGCTAAACATTACAGCTTGTCCCTTTCAAAGAGGAGGTTTTCCTGTACCATGAGTGAATTTTCTACCCATTAGGCTGTGTTCACAAGGGAGTGTAGCGGCACAACCTGCCTTCTTTTGCCATCTGTTTAAGGGAAAAAAAGGTGCAGGAAGGCAGTTTGATCTGCTGACTTCTAAAAGATCTTCAGTGAAAGTGTAGCCCTTTTGGAGATGCCACATATTCCATGCCCTATTTCTTTCTCTTGTTATCTAGGGTCAACAGGATGGAAGCTCTGAGATGTGAGTGATTTCTTCAGGAGAGGGATCTCTCTTTGGATTCCAAGTTAACAACCCTATGAAAGCTGTCTAGTGAAGGGAGAACAGAGTTTCAGATGCGTCTTGTTATCACTATTTTACAGTGGCTAGATAGAGAGATACATATATAAAAATATAAAATATCTTTCTATAGGTGTATATATTATAGATAAAAATATAGTCACCTGCCAAACATGCTGTTACTGTTTTTAACACTCTGCATGTACTCTACTGAAAGTGCTTAACTATTTCAATTTTTAATAGAAACTTACTTGAAAGCTGGGTCTGGAAAACCCAATTTGAGGTTCCTATCTCTTTTTTTTAGTCTGTTCCCAACATAACTTACTATAGTCACAGAAAGATTTTGGCAGGGGAGGGAGCTGAACCTGAACCTTGCTATACAGACTGTGAGACAGATTAACCAGCTGGATCAAAAACTGAAAAGACTGTGGTGGGAACTGTCTGGCTTGCCTCAGTTGTTTTGCAGCTACTTTAACTTCTGTGTTTGTTGGAAATTACAGGATTTGGTTGTAGTTATTTGATATGCTTATATGATCTTGCTGTGTCTGTAAACCCTGGCCAATCTTAGCAATATTTGAGTGAGGTAGAAGTTACAGAATTCACATCAGGGAGACAGAAGTAGTTAGTCAGGGTGTGGAAACAGAACTTAGCTCATGCCCCTCCTGGGAGAAAGGGTTTTGCATAAATTTATCCCGTATTAAACATCAGAAACATTGTAAAATATTTCCATTTTTACACTAAAGAACTGCAGCCTGTAGGAAACGGGACAGTGTTGGTTGAGCTGCTTGCAGAAATACATGTTTTCTCATTAAAGTGGTTTTTATTTGACTGTTAATGGAACCACACTGAAGCTTACTGTTAGCCTTCAGTCCTCAGAGTAAGAGCCAAGATATTTAAGAAGTGCAACTTGAGACAACTAAAGAGCAATGTTTTTCAGGAAGCTCTAAACATTCCCCTCCTCCTCTCCTTGGATCGCTGACTTTTTAAGCTGTGTCAGATGTGTCAGCCAGAATACTCGATCTCCCTTCACTTATTTGGTCAAAACTGCCAGTGTTTTCTTTAGGGTCAGGCTGCTAGGGTGAACAGTCTGATTAGATACATTCGTAACTCCCAAAACTTCATAAGCTGTTCTGTGGGGCTTGTTTTGTGCAGGGGAAATAGTTCTGCTTCAGCTTTCTTTTCATTTATTCTCAAATTTTCTGGAAAAATATTAAAGCAGTCTGTTTGATATTGGAATAGCACTTATGGTGCAGGGTGGGACTAAGTGCTATAGAGAGGCAAAGCCAATGGAAATGGAAAACAGTGGGGGGAAAATTAGAATGTATTGAAGCTGACAGCAAGCTTGCTTCAGATTGGTTTGACATTCCGCACAGATACGCAGTGTAAATCATTGAGCATGTGCCAGGGAATTTGACATCCTCCATTCCTCACTCCAAAAAGTCCAACATTGAAATCTTTCCAATATCTTTAGTGTTCGTCGACCCATCTCCTGAATCCAGCTCTGAGCTACAACCAGTGTGTTCAGAGAGTTCAGGCTCTGAAAGACTGATATGCACAATAATTCTGAAATATTCTTTATAAAGCCTGAAGAATATCATTGGAGAAGCCAAGCATATCTCTTTTTTACAACCTTAGTCTCTTAAAATTACCACACCTTTATTTGTGCAGGGGAATATATGTGTTCAGTAGCTACTTTTCTGTGAAACTATCTTTCTCGGCTATCACAGTTCTCGAAAAATGCTATCAATCAAAGTTGTATTATTTTCTTTCTATTATTAATTTAATTTCATTTCCTGCAATGAACCTGCAGACTTCTGCAACACTGGAGCTCATCAATCAGTGCAGAACTTTCTTTCTGAATTGTGACTTTTTGATTAGGTTAAAAAAGAAAAAGTCTGAAATCCTGCTTATTAGAGTGCGCAGGGTGGATTAAATAGATGACTGAGAACAAATTACTTCTTCTACACACTAGAATATTTGATGCTCTTCCTAGAAAGTTTATTCTTATCACAGACATCTAAGAAGGTGCTGTATTTTCTTTGTTCTCCTGGTATTTTCTTTTGGAAGAAAAGCAGAGCTGGTGTTGGACAGAAACAAAACCTCTCACTTGATGCTTCAGGCATGGTGCTCCAAGTGTGATTATTTACAAAACTGGATAAAAATTGGCAAATGTTGGAAGAATTTGTGGTCTTACAGCTGTGTAATGAAAGCAAGCCTTGAATAAGATACTGGCAGATAGCACAATGTATAACTAACCACAAAAAATGCTTGGGCAGGGCAGTTTTAAAAGTTAGCTGGATCACTCTGCCATTCAGGAATAAGAAGTGAAATAAAATCTGAACTTCCAAGTATCAACAAATGTATTCTTTCCACACACTTGACTCTGATTTATTTGGAACCTGGCATTGAGTAAGAATGTGTCTCAGTGTGAAAAAGCTGTTCTTTGTAGGGCCACCAACCTTCAATCATACTACTCCAATTCCTGTAAAATCACTTGTAGAATAATACGGATAATTTTAAAGAATAAAGCAAGCTATCCCTTTGCTTTGTGTTGTAAAGTTACTTACTAAAATCTTATATACTGATTAGTGACACAATGTGGTAGCATCGCATGAGACATGAGATTAACAGCGTAAGAATATGGCTCTTTCTGTATTTACCTGGTAATTATATTTGAAGGTATTCTCCAGAAAGTAATTTAAATGCCCTTTATTAATTACATGAGCGAGTATGTTATAGTCTTTGTTATAGTTTTTTGTTTGTGCGTCCCTGCAGAGCTAAACTGAAAAGAATGGGGGGGGGAACCTCCTAGTATTTGAAAACATTTTTCAAATGTTTCTCTGCTGCCAAAGCAGACAGATAGCTTTTGTGCTCAGAGGGAAAGTTCTGGGGTGGGGCAGGCAGAAGGGATTAATGCTGTTTCCATATGAATAAGAGGGAGGTTTTATGTATTATTTGCTATAATCCTGTTAGCAAAATGGACAACCCTAGTATAGTTTGGTAGCCAGTCTCTCCCTGCTGAAAAAGAGACCAAGCGCTTAAGGTGTGGTGAGAAGCGCGTGGGTGATAAACTAGGATGTGGGAGAAATATTAATGTCAACGCTCAGGAGAAAATAGTTTTCATATTCTTGGTGCTTAAAATTTTCATTTTTTTTTCCCTTAAAGTCTCAGCTCTTGGAGGCAAATTACTGCACAAGGGGCTGATTTAGGACCCACAAAGAAAAAAGTTTTCAGGAGCTATAACTGCAGAAGAAGACTGAAATATCATTTTGCAATGGAAAATTTTCAAGCAATGAGTCTTTCATCCTTGGAGTTGTCGGTCATCTTGCAAGTGTTTTAGAGCTTGGATCAACTTGTGAAAGATGCTGATTATAGTAGCTGCTGGATTGACTTTTGTCCTTCGCTTAGTCCAAATAAAAATTCTAAATGGCAGGAGTATAGCCATGCTCGTCTGAAAAGTGTGGGCTTTTATTTCCCATCCCACATAAATAACCAGCCAGGATGGCCAGCAGAGAGAGAGTGCAGGGGGGCTGACATCAGCAAAACAGGGAAATGCCTCAAAAAAAAAAAAAAGGAAAAAAAAATTGCATTTATTCAGCTGGAAATAGGGAGAAGGCTCCCAAAGCAAATCTGCACACAGAATGTCCTGGGAACCTCAGTGGTTGTAGATGGTGGAATGGTCTACGTTGTCCAGAAAACCTGGGTTTGCCCCTCTCCTGAGAAGACACCTGCCTGTTGAATTGCCCCTGTTCCTTGCAGCACATCAGTGAACTTCAGAAATTGCCCTGAGTACGTCTGTTAGAGAGGTGAGGATGGCAACACTTGGTAGCAATAACAAAAATAAAAGTGATCTCAGCGTGATCTCATGGTGTTTCCAATCTTACTGAAACTAGGGCTCTGCGTACATCTTTGTTTTCATGGACATGTGCTCTTTTTCATCCTGTTTACTTCCAAAGATCTGTCAGCCCTAAGGGGATGGCACCTCTGACTTCATTGTCTTACAGTCAGAAATGCTGTACAGGAGTGGGTTTGTGTTGGGGACCACTGGTGTGGGTTCCCAGGGGAGGAGCAGCCTGGCTGGAGCCAATGTTTGTGCAAGCCCTGAGCTCCAGAAACCTGTGCTGGGCAGGGATGTCCATCCCAGCAAGGCTGTCCTGCTGTAGGTACTCAGACCAGGTTTGCACCTCGAGTGTAGTAGATTTCATCCTTTCCAGATTAAAAAATATGTGTAACCCCGTGTGAAGTCACTGAAGATCTCTGTTCGCTACTGTTTCAGCTTTTTGGTGGCACACATGCCTTGACCAGTTCCAACTCCTAAGTGTGTCTTATTAATCCATTTATTAATCCATTTTTCCCCCCACGCACACACTTGTAGTAAAACAACTCTTGGTGGGATGCACAATGAAAGAAGTCAAGGAGTGGACGTGTCTGAAAACCTAATTTCTCTCCTGGAAACCTAATTTCTCTCCTGCTTTCCCCTGGTTAATTTTCACTTCCATGGAAGTGCCCTGTTTCAGAACACAGTCCCACAAGTGACGCAGAAACAGGCATGGATGCTGGACAGCTGGAATTTCCTTACACGGTCATTGGTGCAAGATCATGGGACTGTACTCTACTGCATTCTCATTAGCTGTCAGAAAATCTTTCTGAGAAAATCAAACCTACCTAGACAGGGTCAGGGCCCATGTTGTAAAATATACATGAAATATGAAAAGATTTAGGGAAAATTCTGTTGAATTATCAGAGGGAAGTCATCGTTTCAGTAGATCAAAGGAGAAACTTCAGTGACTCATGGTTATTTACATGCTGTGTTTCATCCAGCTGTCATTTTGCTCTTCCCTTGAGCAGGAATAGATTATCATCAGATGAAAAAGTTTTAGAGAGAAACTCTTTTTACTCGCTAGTTCTTCAGGTTAAGTGCAAAACTGAAGAAGTGACTATGCAATGGCTTATACTAATAAAAGTGTGCAGAAAAAGAATGTATTTTTCAGGAATCTGATAACTTCATTTTCAAGTATACAATCCTTGATGATGTGAAATGGTTTAGAAGTTAGTAGTGCAGGAGGATTGTTTGTTTTGTATTTCCAGAGTATCAGAGTGAGGTTTATATAAGGTAATTTTTGAAATGGTTTAATGCTGTGACTACAAAAATGGTAATTCTTCCTAAAAAGTAAGGAGTTACATAAAAACAGAGCTGAAAATTAGAATAGTCTAAAAATGAGCATGAAGAAAAGTGGATAGTGTTGAAGAGATTTTACTCCTGTGAGTGAAAGAATTACGCATTGCCTGCAGGAACAGCTGAGGGATCTGGGGCTGTTTAGCCTGGAGAAGAGGAGACTGAGGGGAGAACTTATCGCTCTCTACGACTCCCTGACCAGAGGTTGTAGTGAGGTGGAGTTGGTCTGTTCTCCCTAGTGACAAGTGACAGGACAAGGGGACATGGCCTTAAGTTGCACCAGGGGAGGTTCAGGTTGGGTATTAGGCAGAACTGCTTTACTGAGAGGGTTGTCGGGCATCGGAACAGCCTGCCCAGGGCGGTGGTTGAGTCACTGTCCTTGGAGGTGTTTAAGAGACGGGTGGATGTTGTGCTGAGGGACGTGGGTTAGTGGTGTTGGGAGGGCTAGCACAAAGGTTGAACTCAGTGATCTTGAAGGTCTTTCCCAAACGAAACTGTTCTATGATTGTATGTAGCTGGGGATCTTCTTCCTCATCTTAAAGATCATGGTTTCTGTGAAGCTGATAAGGTGAGAGATGTCCTTAGACACACAGAAAAGGAAATCTGGGAAAGTGTCTATGGGGGGGCTGGGGGGGTGGGGTCACTGTGTAGAACTGAACACCAATTACTGTTTAATAAGGCATCATGACTGGAAATGGGCAAAATGTCTTAGGACAGAACTTTCAACTCCAAAGTTCTATTTTACTTTTTCATTTCCAGTGCGAAGTTCAGTACAAGTTCACTGGAGTTTGTGAACCCTTCAGCAACAGTTGGCTGCGTTTCAAGCAAGCCTGAAATGGTATATGGTTTGGGTGCAAATCAGGATGGGTTTGATCCTGAGCCACTTGAAACACTGCACTTTTGGCTGCCAGCAGCTTTATATTTCAGCCTTCATTGCAGCCCGGACCTATACTAGTATAGAGAGAAGCTTTTGGTTTAAGCCTGGTTTTGTACTTGCACAGTACATCTAGCCATGGCATCTTGGCACTGCACAGCTGTGGTGAGCGTTATATACTTGTCTTGGATGGCTGCCTTAGGTTCCAGTTCCACTAGATGGTCATGATAGACACATCCTTACGGCTTAACTTCAAAGTTGATGAGGCAACATGTGGGTTTCATTCAAGTTTCCACAAATAGTTTTGTTCAAAACAAGCTCACTCCTAGGGTTACGCTAAGGCTCTGGAGAAAACCAAAATAATTCCAAAGGGTTCTCATTGGCTCTCTTCCTAAGCATTACTTATAGTTAAATTAGTCCAAAAGAATTTTTAAAAAATTAATTCTTAAAGACTTTTTGACCTGTGGGAGTAGATACCTTCATGTAAATCTAAACGGGTTCTTAGTTCAGTTCTGCGTACTGCAAGGCCTGGGGAAAATTTGTCAGAGAATAAATTTTTTGGTTCCTGCAGCTCTCATGGGCTTCTTTGTGCCAGCAGTCGTACCTGCCATGATGGCAGGATCAAACCTCAGATAATGCAAAATCAGCAAATGATTGTCCTCTCTTTTGTCTTCAGCATTTGTGGAGTTGAATATCTAGGTAAGATGTTATTAATAATTAATAATATACTAATTTATTGTTATAAATGCTAGGAGGACTTTTACAAAAGCTATTATGGAGTGACTATATTTTGCTGCAAAGTAGTAGAATATTACTATTATTTTACTACACTGGATATCCTTTCCTCTTTGTTACACTGAATTGCACAACTTTGAAGTAGCAGCTGAGCAAATCTTCAGCCTTTCTGAATGTCAGTGGGATGACTATGCCTCGTCTGGGAGTTTTCTTACATGATAATGTCTGTTCATGTCCCTTGCTGCCTTCCTTTCCTCTCTGTGAAGGAAAAGCGCATGATTGAGATGACTGGGAAATAAATGCAAGCCCCTTTTAAATAATAACATTAGGAGTAAGTCTGCAGGTCTTACAGCAAGGTTTTGGAGTTGCCACTTCCTTCGGAGCCAACTCCTGTTAGAGAATTCCTGGGATATGCTCTGTATGCCAGATGCTAAACCCTGCAGCCCAGGTGAGGCAGAGCTTTATGCTCTGATTTTCTAGTGAGAAATGGGCAGGTTACTTTCCCTGTCATTTTGACATAGTCGTCACTGGCTGCTCCGCAGTGCCTTGTGTCCGTTGTCACTTGAGCAGTGACTGAGGCAACGTGGCTGTCAAGTCCTCTCTAGAGGAAGGAGCTACTGTTTAGCTGCAATGACTCATGTGTAAACACTTTTCAAGTCACACAAGCCGGGCAGTTCTAACCTTTTCGTAACAAGTGTTCAGAAAAAACCTGAATGAACTTTCTCTTTTGTGGTCTTTGGCAGAGGAGTCATTGACAATAATACGTGAAAACTTGGTATATGGAATTATTTTTTTAAAAAGTGGGATTGCACAGCGTAGAGATCTTTCAGTTTACTGGTGAACTATCCAAATGCTGCCTTGACGTACGCCCTTTGAAACTGTTTTGTTCCAAAGTCCACATTTAAACCAATCTCACAGTCTGGAGTGCCATTTTTAAGGTATTTTGATATAAAATATGTTCTATTATCTCTTTTCACTTTGAAAGAATTCTATTAAAACTCAAGCAACAGTAAGTTTGTGATTTTGCGGCAGAATACGTTGTATGTACATACGGGTAATACAAGGTAGAGTTTGCCACAAAACTCTGTCTCTCCACCAGCCCCTGTGTTCAGCCTTGCTTTCTGCCTCCATCTGTGCGCCTCTTCCCAGACCAGTCTCAGTTTCCAGCCCTTGAATGTCTGCCTCCCCTGCTAAGCTGGGTGTTGGCTATCTAAGGATTTTTTTTTTTCAGGTTCTTTTCAAACATAGATGTTTCTAAAGAGGCTGTGGATTATGCACGTTCTGGTGGAAGATTCTCTCAGAAAGCAAAGCTCTCAGCACAAGGGTGATATTCCCACTGGATTTATATATATCCAAGTCAGTGTTAATGGGAGCAGTTAATGCTTGCAAGACAAATAGAATTTCTTCCCAGAGGCAAAATGATTTGCACCACATACTGCCAATCTCTTTAAGCTAATCTGCTAAGCACTAAAGAATTTAGGAATTACTTATGATCTGACACTTATGATCTTACTCCTGACCTAGAGCACTCTGAAGTCAGAGCACGGTTGGGCCACTTATGTAAAAGTTACCCTCAGAGAGCTCCCAAACTGAACTTTAAGTTTTACAGAAATTCTTCTGAGTCCCCATCCAGACTGAGAGTTTTATGTGATAGCACTGTACAAACATGATAACTGGTTTAGAAGGCTTGTAGTCTTAAAGAGGAAGGGTAAGTGAAAATGTTAAACTATACAAACTAACTGGGAATTTTACTAGTGTGATTTTTTTTTTCCAGTGTGAGTATACAAAGCCTCCTCTCTTCCCTCTTATGCTGAACTCCCTCTCTAAGTAACTGTTAGCTTTTCCTTTTCTGTTTTAGCGGTTAGCTTTTCCCTCCCTTCATTTAACCCACCCTCTCAGAGAATACACAGAAAGCTTCTGCAGTGTGCCCTGAAGCATGTGTGCTGATGAAGCACATACAATGTAATAATGGCTAGCACAATGCAACATCATGAAGTGCCTTCATTTACAGCTTCTCTATCATGAGAGTATAATGAACGGATTCAGTGAGGAAATGCAAAAGCAGATGCCTTTGGCTGGCTCCCGTTGTTCTCTTTTTGGCAAAGACAGAGGGACGAATCTACCCTGGGACAGCCCCACTGAAGTCAGATGAGTTACATCAGGCAGGAACTGGAACTTTTTCTTTTCTTTTCTTCTTTTTTTTTTTTTTAAAGAACACAGTTTCCAGATCTCTTTTTCCTGACTGTCACAATTTCTCTTTCCACAGAAAGCCTATGAGAAAAGACTCTCTGCTTCTAAAAAGGTAGGATAACCTTTTAGTCACTAATAGCGAATTTCCTCAGCAGTGTGAGTTCTGTGTGTATCTACCAATGCCTGTCATCATAAGATTAATATCTAGATATTTATAGAAAAAAGCAATATACCAAAACCTAAAATTGTTTTTATTGAGTGGGACAAGTAAGAGCAGAGTACTGTGAGAGGGAGAGCATACTAACATCTCCGCTGTGCTGCTTGAAGTGTGTGACCTGTGCATAGAGCTGGCCTAGGTATCGGCGGATGGCGTCTCCTCACAGTGTGTACAGGTACCCTGCACGCACTGAGCTGTGATGCTGGACAAAGCTGCAGAGGGTGGGTGTCTGTGGAAGCACCCTCTTTCACATCTGAGGAATCCTTAGTGAAGAGGAACCTGCGGCAACTCACAGCATTGGGCGTGTTTGCAAGTGATTATCTATAAAACAAGTTTGTTAGGGCAAACCTGGGATTGCATTTCATAGCGTGGTGTAGTAACAAAAAGTTAGCAGGACTGCTGATGCTTTGTGCTTGCTAGCGCTGCGGCCATACTTTTTGGCTTTTTTCCTCTACTGCGGGCCTGAATGGTGCCTCTCGTATAAAACCTGCCATTTACAATTTGCCTTTTGCTGAGGCCTGCTTTGTGTTCACACAAGGCAGCTGGCAGGAGTGCTGACCTCCCTGCAGCAGAATCCTGCCAGTGCTACCTAATCAATATTCAGTAGAGTTCGCTGCTCATTACGAAGCCATTGATTATCTCTGGAAGGTTACTCCCCCTGTGTGTGTCATTTTTCAATCTCTTCCCTTTACCACCCCTTCATCCTCCCCATCCCAGGCTCTCAAGAGGGAAGAGTACTGGGATGGAAATGAAGTTCTCTTTCAGGATCTGAATATTCTATTGTCAGGTCTCAAAAGTCTTGGGAAAGAAGGTGGTTTCCACACTGCCAGATTTTTGGTTATACCAGGTTTGTACTTTTAATTTCTGGGATGGTTCTAATGATTGCAAGCTGTGGTACTTGAAGTGTTTGTTGTATTTGACTTAGACAGGTTGCATTAGTTACACTGAGCCTTGGTCTCCTGTGACCAAAGAGAAAAACTTGCACAGGTATAGCTGACTTGTCTGGCCTCTTGCACAGAAGGGGAGAGCCATGATTTCATATCCCATGCTGTTCACAAGCAAGTGATCGGGGAGGCTCCTGGAGAAGCAAAAATGTGGTGCAAGCCCTCTTCTGTCAGTGTGTTCTGCTTGGAGTACCCCCACATACAGTACACAATTCCTCTACTCTAACACAAGAGGGGGAGAACAGTGAGGTTTGGGTGGAACAGTGCCTGCCCATTACCCTGAAATCCGCTTGGCAAAAATCGGAACAAAGTCTCCTTTTAGATCCGAATTATCACTTTAGGGTGTATTCAGTCATCATCAACACAGTAGTAGAGAATTGTGAGATAAATATGCAAGTAAAAACACCAAAGTTTATTAGGAGTGATAGAGTAGACATCAGATACAAAAGACTTTGATTGTAAATATAACGTTAACAATCACAATTTAGATTAGCTATAAGGAAGAAGTTCTTCTCTGTGAGGGTGGTGAGCTGCTGGCACAGGTTGCCGAGAGAAGCTGTGGAAGCCTCATCCCTGGCAGTGTTCAAGGCCAGGTTGGATGGAACTTGGAGCAACCTGGTGTGGTGGGAGGTGTCGCTGCCCATGGCTGAGGGGATGGAACAAGATGGTCTTTAAGGTCCCTCATATGGTTCTGTGAACTATAGCAGAGATTACAGGTCAAAAAGGCAAGGTCTGAGGTCTCAAAGGAGAGGAGCAGGCAGCTGGAGCTGAGATAGATGGGTAAAAGAAAGGCAGTTGGCAGAGAATATGGTCCTTTCCTCCATTACACTACTTAGCTCAAGTTAGTGCCCTCTCCGAAGAGTAGAAACTGCACTGTGCTGTCACCATCTGCCGTACGGAGTGACTGCGTTAGCAGTAGTAAGTGGGTAGTAATCCAGTGTCCAACTTTTTGTTTATAATAAGGGGATTGAAAGTCAATAGCTCTCAAGCTTTATCCTGCTTGTCTCTTTTTGGCTTGGATTTAAGGCATCACTAAACTGGAGATAAATGCTTCTGTCTGTGTGGGAATGGAGTCAACAATGCAAGTGAAAACACAGTGGAAATTATTAACTCAGTGCAGGCGAGCATCTTTTCTTCTCCTGACTTTAGCACTGAAGGAAGAACTGCTGCTGCATGGAGAGCAGGCCTACGCTCTGCTTCTGCTTTTACTGGGGAATGGAAAGCCAGAGAGCATGTTAGGGCTGTGGGACTCCTGTAGTGGACGGCAGTATTCACTCTTGATAGAACAAAATGTAGGTCGTACCTGGTTAGCACGTTGCATTCGTGCGTCTTGGTTCATCTCACAGAGTGGTCTGTGGTTTGGTGGGTGCTGATGGTTTAGCCCCTGTCTCCAAGGGCTGGTTCAGAAGCCAGCTCTGTGACCAGTGCCAGCAATTTGATCTCATCCAGTCATTAGTACATACCAGAGAGATGATGCCAGGGATGTGAAAAATGGCAAGCTGGCGTGAAGTGGCATTTGTTTAGCCAAGGGGGTTTCGTGTCAGCTCCCTGTCTTCCTCATCGAGGCGTGTGACACAATGGATCTGTCTGAGTGCCAGAGAAAGTTTGGTGAAGCGTAAGTCAGGAGTTAAAGTAAAATGGACAGTGGGGAGACAGTTCCTCAGCTGACAGTGAGGGAGCTGTCCCTGCCATGGGAGAAGAGGAACTTCACAGGCCATCCTGTTGGTCAGAAAGTGCTTCCTTTCAGGTGTCAGTTGTCAGCCGACCAGCACTAATTAGCGTTATGGCTATTTTCTGCAAAAAGGCCTGGTTGCTGCTCAAGAGAGAGGATCCTTACGATACAATTGTGTAATAAGCTCAGAACAGACATAATTTACATCCAGGTTGGCTTTCAGCTGTCTTTAATACACCTGAGATGTATTTAAAAGATCAGGTGAAGGACTAATGTTGTGTCTTGGTCAGAGAATACTTCTGATATATTGCAAAGGAAATCTTAACAGAGAGTGTACTGTTCCAGTTCCTCTATTAGGTAGAACTCTTCCTGTCCCATTTATATTGATATTACCCTGTAGTAATCAGTGCAGTCCTGGAAGGAAATACTGAATTGAATGTGCTTTAGCTATTGCAGCAGATGGAGTAAAGTAAGTTAGCATGTTGGGACCAAACAGCTCACACCTATCACCAGCGAATCTATCTGATGCAGCAGAAACATCTGTCCTCTGCATCTCCTTTTCTTATTGTTCCGTTGTGCTTTGGGATGTCTTTTTAGGGAGGCAGTGTTCTCTCAGGGGTGCAGTGACAACCAGTGGGTTAAAGAGCAGTGACCTCTTTGAAACACTGTAAGAAAAACCTCCAAAGATATGTGAAAAACCTCTGAAGCCATCTTGTGTGTTTGGCAAGTGAAATTTGACCACATAGTATGTTCATATTTTTCCTCCTGGATTTTCATTATGCTGCAAATTATGCCTTTTAGCTGCACAATGACATTTAAAGAAAGATCTTGTATGAATAATGGTGCCCTGAGTATGTATTATGTTGAATATGAGAAGCCTGCATTGGTTTCAAGCATATTTTTCAGTGGAGAAAGTGTGTATGTTTCTGTCTTGGCAACAAAGACAGAAGGAGATACACAGAGATTAACTGTGTAAAGACTTTGTAAAATCTCATGTCAGCGTGGTCGTGCAGTCGATATAAGTGCAGGACTGACCTCCACGGTTGGTGGGTACAGAGCATAAGTTCTCATGTTTTGCAGTGCAGCAAATGAAATATCCTTCGGAATTCATGAGTGCAGAATAAAATTTTGAAAGGTCAAGAAGACTTTCGGTGACAACGTTACTCTTGCATTTTTGTGAAATCCCTCCCGTAGGGAACACAGATCTGAAGTAATGGCTGAGATTTCGGGCTATGCATATTCCCAGAGTAACTGTCTGTCATGTGCCTAACAGCCTGCAGACTGTCCCCACTGCTTTGCTGTGTGTCTGAACCAGTGAGTCTGTTCGTACTGGAGACAGCTATGGCCACTGAGCACATACGGACGTTTATTTAGAGGACTCAATAAAAAACCTTAATACGCTGTAGTCTGGAAGTAAGACAGCTCCAGCATCCAGAACTGTACAGGAGGCCCTGTAGCCTCCAGCGACAGGTGTGCCAGTTGAGACACTGCTGTGTACTTCTCTTTAAAATGACTGGCCAGAAAGTGTTATCAGTAATCCTTGCCCCCAGGCAGCTGACTATGTGAATTGGTTATGCAAAAGTCAGCATTTCACATGACAAATAAAATGTTTCTATTAGATTGATGTGAGCTCTTCCCCTGCATCATCAGATTCTGGTTTTTTTGTCTTTGATTATGTACCAGTAAAAAAGGCCGTGAAGTAACCTGTCTTGTGCATTTGTTACCTGAATTATGATCACAAAGGTGCTACATGTCTCTGTTGCCTTCTGTGCTGGAGCTGTGCCAAGTATTCTCTCCTGAGTTGATGAAGCATAATGTTGATTATTCTCTGCTGTCAGTGCAAGCTCGGAAAGCAAAGATAGAATCTGGATTCGTTTGTCTGCAGTTAGAACATGCTTTCATTCTGGTACTTCAAAGGCTGTTGTAGGAAAAAAAAATGTGCTTGTTAGTACAATACAGGCAAAATTGTTGCCTGCAATGATTATACTTCTCAGATACTTGCTTTACAGTCAGGAGAATGAGTTTGTGTCATCAGCCAAACTTAATTTAAAGGTGATACGTAATACCATTAGCTTTCTCATAACTTGCTTAACTTTTAATGTAAAGTACCACTTAGAAGATGACTGTGTTCCTTGCAAAGAAAGAGAATAAGAAAGATTTTGTTACTTTGCAAATGGTTCAGATTTCTTATGGTAAAAACCCAACCCCAAAAGGGCTTGAAGGAGGAAACCTTTCAGGAAAACACATAATTCAGAGAGAGTCAGGACAGCATTAGCTTTTCCTTTTAATGTGCTTGTACTTTTTTGTGTAGAACTCTTTTTCTGTGTGGAACTTATCACCATGGTATCTGAGTGCCTCTTCCATGAATGCAGTCCTCCAGTAGCTTTTGTGATGTAGCAAAAGGAGACTGAAGGATGGATACAGTGAATTATTTGCTCAAGGTCATTCAGAAAGTCTGTGACAGAGCAAGGAACTGAATGCAGATGACCTAACACTCATATAATGCCTGTCCTTTATTTTAGGAATGGATGAATCCCAAAGATTGAAAGCAACTCACAATATTATGTCCTATAATTATGTTCAATTCAGATTGACTCAAACCTGAGCTTAAGCTCCTGTTTACAACATGGCATTTGAGCTCGCATCCCTGTACCCTCTTTTTTTGTAACAATTTTTTCTGGGCAGTGTCTTCTTTGCCTGCTTGGTGCAGAGCATCACTTCCTGTAGAAAATGGCTTGTAAACCCCTGGGCTTATGGTCAGTGAGGACAAGGAGTTCGCCTGAGGGGAGCATAGAGCTACGTCTTTACATATTGCTGCGCTTGGCTTTCTTCAGTCACTTGTGAAATGTCCCACCTTGTTGCAGGTTATGCAAAGAGCACCTCCTGTTCAGGGTGAAGCTGGCCTCGTCCCTCCTGGCTCGCATGAGGGTAAAGTGCGTTTCAGTATTTCCATTTTACATCAGTGCTGACATCCCCCTCGGTGTCTGTGCTAGGCTCTGTGTAGAGAGCACTGGGGTGCTCATAAATATGCTTCCTTCCTGGTGGGCGCCTGCTTCTGGTGGTAGTTTTCTCACTCTAGAGTTCTTAGCAAGACTCGGTTATTCAACAGTACAGAGGCCCAACATGTTCATCTTTCCACCTCACTGAGGGCAAAGTGCATGGCCTGAAGACATCTCTCGTTCCCTCGGTGCTGCCCTAACTTGGGAGTCCAAAGTCTTTTATTTCTTGTTGCCTGAACTCAGTTCTTGTCTTCTTCAGGTGACAAAGTGAGCAGGTCCCTGGAGAAGTTGTGCTCCCATCAAGTGCTTTGCCTGATTCAGTAGGATTTCTAATCAGAATTTGTCCACTAGCTTTGGATTTAGGTTAGGGTCCCTTGCAAGTCAGGATGCTGAGGAGTATGACTCTACTGTACATTCATCCTACAAATTCTACCTGTTGCCCCAGTGACTCAATGTTATCAACTTCAGTCTCTCTTTAAAATAGAACTAAAACAGGTCTATGGATTGCATTTGGGGAAGAAGAAACGATATGCAATGGAATAGTGGTATTATGGTATTATGTCCTTGAAATGGCTACTGCCCAGCCTTTCTAACGCACATAGTAAGCACAACACACATGCTTTACAGGATGCTATGCATCACTGTCTGCTCTTCCAATCTTCAAAATCATCTTGATGCTCACTGAAATTTTTTGAGTATTCGGAGTTCTGTAGGATGTTTTTCCATGTGGGATTGGAATACTTTTTATCACAATCTGCATCCCTGGAGGATATGGATGTGTTTCTGTCCTTACGTGTATCCTGATGGCTCTGTTGCCATCACATCTGTGAGAGGAGTGGGTTGTTTGGAGTCCTAACTATCCCAAAAAGGGCAACGAGGGAATGCAGTTGCACCCACTATCAGAGTGAACACTCTAACTTCTGGAATGGCAAAGGACGATCTTTTGCAGTCTTGAAGAACTCAAAGAATCAATTTTTAGAAAGTTTTTAGCTTAATTCCTAAGGGAACAAGGCAACTGAGAGATATCTTTCTGTCTCCCTGCATGTAACTTGAAACTACTGATGACTTTAAAAAAAATTTACAGGGAGGCAGAAGTATCAAAGCTTTCCTGCAAGTTTCATGAGCACTGGCAGCTGAGTAAATGAACATACAAATTAGTGCTCTTACCAAGGGAACTCTTGTAATGTGTGTTGTTTTTTTTTATTGACAAGCCCCATCTGTCCAGTCAGCATTTATGTCTTGACAGGGCAAAGTGTAAGGAGAATGGGTGGGAACAGAGCTAATGTGGTGAGTAGAGGGTGTATTAGGAGACAAAAATCTGTAGGAAACCAGGCTTCATCAGTTCCCCCTCTTGGGGAACAAGCTGTTGTTTAGCAGAGCACAGAGATGCTGCATAGATGCAGAGCCTCAGTTACCGTTTAGCTTTTGTCCTTTAGTATAATGTGTAAAGATTCTTTCAACATTTGGACAGTGGAGCTGAACAAAAGAGAGGCCATTATATGCAATATCTGTCCAGACTGGAGAATGGTCTGTGCTAGCCTGCCAAATGCAAATGAGGGTTATCCACTCATTTAGTCCAAAAGAGAAAGTGATATAATTTCTTTGGTTCAATTAGTTTATTGTGACAAACAAGAAGGAGAGGACCCCAAAATGGCAAAAACTCAACTTCACATAGCTTAAAAGGCTGCAGAATTCATACTGCTGTGATGGTAAGCCTTATTTTACATTCTTTGCCCAGACATAGTCCCTAGATCTTCAAAGTGATTTATATATTTGGGGTTTTTTTCTTTTTTTTTTATTGTCCTACATAGAGAACCTTGTCGAATAATCAATACCCAAGTCTCACTTATTTGCCTTAGAGTTCTACGGCAAGGATACACTCATCTTGATTGGACTGTGGGTTGTTCTCAACCAGCCTGAGCCACCTGATTTAATCTCTGCTGTATTAAGTTTAGCCAAAGCACTAATGCAATTTTGTGCATTTCTGTCATTAAGAAGAGACATTCCAGGTATTTGTTTGCAAACCGATGGTCTGCAGCCATGGGTGGGAGTGAAAAGTTGTGGGGGATGTGCTGACAACAATGACAACACCGAGGTCGCGGGTTCGATTCCCGCTCGGTCCCCATGTGTTGCCTGGTCTAGTCGAGAGGTGACGTCCCTGCCCATGACAGGGAGGTTGGACTAGATGATCTCTAAGGTCCCTTCCAGCCTGTACCATTCTATGATTCCGTGATTCTATGTGGAGCTGAAATGTGCTGGCTGGTTTCCAGCATGAAAGACTCAGGCACTTTGCAGAAAGAGGCAACAAAGAAAGGTTTCAGCATTCTTCTGCACTCACCTGAGTTCCTGAGACTCACCTGAAGAGTGGATAAGGCTCAGGGTAAAAGCTGAACAGGCTAGGGGGGAAGCCTTTGTGGCTGGAGTTAAGGTTGACCCTAGGTGTCAGTGATGGACATGGTCTGAAACAGCTGGAGCACACTGGTTGAGCACCTCCCAAGTGGCAGATTGGATGTCACTGTGGAGCACTCTCCTGGCCATTCCGTGCTGACAACAGATGGCAGGCCCCTCTGTTGTGGGATGGAGCAGAAAGCTGACTGTGCGCGTAAACCCACAGGCATGCTAAGGAATACTCCGCAAGATGATGGGTTAGATTCAGCCCAGAGGTCAAGAGACTGCTGCAAAAGCAGCCTGTTACACGAGGGGTCTGCGCCACAAGCTGGAGCTTTCTTGGCAAAGTGGCTGTGATTCCTGGCAAAGCCTCACGTCGTCGCCACCAGCACCACGTTATGGCTGGTTGCTCAACACAAAAATCACTTGTGCATCGTATAAAGATCACAAACCGCCAGTACTTGTAGCTTCAAGGAGATCTCATTGTTACACTTGCACTGCAAGTCTTGCTAACTTAGTTTAGAAAAACAAAAAATTAGGTTTGAAACCTTTGTCTCCCAAAAATGTTTTTTTGGAAAAGTAACGACTTATATGGGCTGAAATAGGGTCATTCCATGAGCCTGACTTGGAGGGACTCTTGATGTTTGGTTCATCTTTCCCTGCCCCACACAACACTGGTGCGTTCCTGCCTTTCCTGCAGCTTCCAGCTCTGTGCAAAAATGCATTTGCTCAGCTAGATTTGAAGAAAATGGGAAGCAAAGCTGAAGCCGTGTGAGGAGAGGGCTCCGTGCGGGGCTGGAGCCGGGGCAGCTTGCCCTCTGGTGGCTGCCAGCACCGGGCGGCCCGTAGCGGAGGAAACCACTTTGACAGCACCGCCAGTGGCTTTCTGAGCTGCATTTGTGATCTGGCTAATTCTGCTGTGAGATAAACTGATTAGACCCAAATGGATGTCGACAAAAAAGCTCCTTCTTTAAAGTAACTGCCAAAGGAAGTGGAATTGTACAAACCAGCATGAGCAGTAGCATAATCATCCTCAAACTTGAACTTGAGCCATCGGGTGTCAGCCTAGTTCTGCCTCAAGGGTTTTCAGTGCTGGGTAATACCAGCTTTCTTCCTCCCAACAAGCTCCATTTCTCTGCCACCCCACACACATGAGACTGAGGGACAGGTGCTCCTGGTGAAGCTCACGGTACGTCCATATTCCCTTGGAGAGGAAAAAAAACAAGGCAGGTGGAAGATAGATGGCTAAGTCAGGAATGGTCAGAACTGCTTTGTGCCTGCTGAAGTGTGTGGCTCTACAGCATGCACACGCTGCGCTCTCCTCCTGCTTCCCTCGCCCTTAGCAGGGGGGTGAGCAAGGATGGTGTGGTCCCTCTCAGAGCTCTGCTGTGTGCCGAGGGTTTTACACCACGTGTGATTCTGTACTCAAACCTGGCCACCCTACGGCTTCTCTGTCCTTGTGGATTGGTTCTTCAGCTGCCTTGAGTTTGTTTTGCCGTGTCCTTCTTTCAAAAAGAAAAGCTGTTTCCATAACCCTTGTATTTCATGTTTTGATGTTAATCCTGACATTCTTTACCCAAATCCAAATAATATGCATTGCCTTTGCAATTCAAAAGGAGAAATACTTATCTTGGATCTTAAATGCTTGGTTGCATCTGATTAAACAAAGCCTTCTTAAAATAGACCCCAGAAGGAAAATATCCAATTGTCAGCCTGTTAAATACCAAAAATAAAACAAAACCCTGAGGAAGTGAAGGGGTAGCAGTCAATGGTGTTACAGTTGCTTGGGGACAGATAGTAAGAAAAGTGGCAAATGTCCAGAAGAGGCCCACGGCAAAGAGAGAAAACCTCTGTCTCACATGGAGAACGGGATAAGGCAGTGCAGAGACTGATTTATGTTTGTAAGTGAAATATAAGAGACAAATGTGTGTCTATTTTGTAGTTTGAAGACTATTCACGAAGTAGTATGAAAGCAAATGAAGAAGAAAGCCACTATGATGACAAGAAACAACTACTGTTTTTTTTTCTTTGGCTCCCTGAAGACCAGAGGTCTTTGTGTTTCAATGCATGAGCTACTGTTTGGCACATTTCCTGAACCACTTTGTCTATTCACTTCTTGCTAATGTGAAAGTGCCCAGACTCCCTGGAAAGACAGCTTTGTTGGAAACCTTTCATTATCAAGGATTAGCTGTTTGGTAAACCTGTGTCCCCTTTAACAGCCTGACGGGAATTGCCGGCTAATGAAGGGCTCATTGTGGTGGTGCTGTGAGTGTGGGACTTGAGGACGTTTTACGGCTCAGCTTGCAAGCCAGGCTCCTTTGTGCTCTCCAGGACTGAAGGGAAACTGAGTCATGCCCTTTAGTTCTGCTGAAAATGTGTGGTGAAAAATATGCTTTTCTTTCTCGGTGCTCTTTCCATGTTTGTGGTCTAAAGGCTTTATGTAGGGAATTTTGTTGATATGTTACAGAATTGTGCATGTAGATTTAAAAAGTGTTGTGTCAATGCCTGAAAACAGCATACTTGAAACATTTACACATAATGCCAACATGAAATACTGAAATCATACAAACCACTAAGTGCCTTTATCACTTCATCGTGTAGTTGCAAAGCTCTTGACAGAACCAAATCTGAACATCCTCATCCCACCTCTAGTCAGATAGAAGGCATGGCAGGTAAGTATAGGATTTACTTCTTCACTGATAAACTTTCATATATGTATTAAATCTCAAGAGAGACTTACTGAAATCCTTCATGAAAGTAATGTACTAGAAAGCCGTTCTCTGTAAAAAAGTGTTCCAGTACAACTTAAATCATGAAGAAATATTGCTGAAAATCATCATCGGAGTCTGCAATGTCAAACAGGATCCTTTTATCTCTACAATAAATCTCTCTCATTAAAACTCCCGAGCCACTCACAACCTCAGGGATGCCCAGTGCCTCCAAAGGCAGAGCAGCAAAGAAAGGCAGCCCTGTAACACCATCAGGAAAGAAAACAAAGCCCTACCCACACCCCCAACCAGGCTTTATGTGTTTGGGAAGGGGCGTGTGGAAGGGCTCAGGGAACTGTTGAAGATCCAGAGACTTTTAAGCACCAGTGCTTTGGGGTTGGAGGGGCCAGCAGGTCAGTGTGAAACTACTCGTATTAAATTCGGAGGAGGGCCCAAGCACGTGGTTTGGATTTTGCTCTCCCCCTCTGTTACAGCTAATTAGGCCAAGTGCAGAGGGCGTCCCTGCTGATCCTGAACACGTGTGACACAAAGCGGTTCCTTCCATGGGGAAGTCACTCTGGGAGAGTGTCCCTAGCTCTGTCGGGGCAGGAAAGGCGATCAGATAGCCCAGGGATGTGTATGTGTGTGTGATTGAGGGAGTCAAGCATGAGATTACGTTTTAATGAGGAGTTTTGAACTCATTATCTGGCCTGCATTCAGAGACTGCAAGAACAGTAATCATGCACATAAATGCGTGTGGTGGGAAGTGACTGGAGAGTGGCCAAGAATACCGAGGTTACTGCAACCCACATCTCATGCTCCCTCTTCCACTCCTCGAGCACTGTCTGACCTCTCGGCTTCATATGGCTCTGTCCTTCTGGGCCCTATGGGACTGTGAGAACACATGGGGACCAGGTTACTTTTTTACTCATGAACCTGCAGTAGTTTTTCACCATAGGCTTTTTATGTCTAGATGCAAAGTGGCTGCACACTATTCTTAAAGGCAGGAGATGTAGTGCTGCTTTTGTATCAGTCTGGTGTAGATATGTACGTGGGCACAGGGCATCAGTTGCCACAACAGTTCAGGGCTTTGTGGTGGTGCAGGGGCACGTGGCACCACCAGGACACAGCACAGGAGTTGTGGTGACTGATGACACTGGTGCAACCCAGGCCCTCCCTCTCCAAAACACTCACCTACCTCTTTATTCTGGCAGTCCTTCTATCCCCCTCCCCATTTCTAAGATGTGTCTAAGGTGGAAGACATACTGTATTTCTCCAACAGCCTGTGGCTTGGCTAAGCAGCAGAAAGACTGGAAGTGGGATCATGTGACTGACAGAAATCTCATTCCCTGGATTAAACTCTGGCCCAAGCCTTTTCCCCTGTTGCTGCGAAGCCAAGTGTGGCCCATGGGGCCACAGGCACCAAGACCTGGTCTGGGTTTCAGCCCCAGCAGTTTCTGCAAGAGCACAGCACCTCTGGTATTACAGGGGGACACTGAGGTGACAGCTCCCCACTGAGCACCCCAAGACCATTCCCACACCCAGAGGCTCATGGTGTTCTCCCATGCACAGCAGTTGCAGAACGAAGGCTGGAGCCACGCTGAGACAGGCCAACAGAAAATGACATGTTTTTTTCCCTCTACTTTGCAGCACCAAAACCAGGGCACCTGATTCCCACCAGCCTCTTGGGTGTTTCTCCAAAGGGGTTGCTCATGGACTGGTGAGTGACTCAAGCTCGGAGGACCAAGCATGAAGCTGCCCAATCAAAGATTTCATTGGTTTCTCTGAAGATGAGATAGTACCAGTATGTAGGCAAACTCAGAGAGAAAACAGTGAGAAAAATTCAAATTAATTATTATAATATAATAATTACAACTAGAGATCCCCTTTCTGATTAACACGGAGACCTTACTTTAAAGCTTTGCAAACATGATTCTGGCCAAAGTTTTAGAAGTTCTGAATATAAATACAGCGAGTGCTGTCTGCCCACTTGTCGGAAACTGGGTGACCACGTAAAGAGAGGTGCTGTCCTAAGGGGGTCTCAGCCACTCTGGCATGGCCCAGCACAGCTCTCCTGCCCCTGTGCAGGAGGCATGTGCACAGGATTTGTTCCAGGAGGAAGTTAGGAAACTTGATCCCTCCTGGCTTAACTCACAAGTGGCCTATCCGTATCCTCTTCCCAGTGAAATGAAGCAGAAATGTAGAATCCAGCTGTGGCCCTGACCTGGCCTGTGCAGCACCACATTTCTCTGCTGGGGCTGTTCTGCAGAACCTTCTTCCACCAGAGGGCAGCTGGTAAAAGGAATGTGATGGGCTTGCCTGGCTCAAGATGAGACGGCAGCTAATTTGATGCTAATTATTATGGCTGTAATTTCCTCCCTAACCAGATGCAATCCCCTTCAGCCGTCTCCAATGGCATTACGCTTAGGGAATGATTCCCACAATAAAGGCAAAGGCAGTGTTCTATCCCAATCGCCCACAAGATCCATGCTCAGCTGTAATCTGAGCTAGACATGGTACAATTAGTTATTTGTGTTCCTGAATTAGCAAAAGACTAAAAACCTTTAAAAAGCTTTAAAAATCCAATAATGTGTCAGAAGGATATGTTTACAATCAGTTTATCTCTCAGCTGCATTCATTGCACATCTGGCATGCTTTCTGCAGCCTAAGGTGGGAGGAACAGAAGAAGTCAGAAGCTATTTACAGAGAGCTCAGCACTGCATCTCCTCCATTTATGAATGGTATGGAGCCACTTTGGCGTCTAGACGTAAAAAGCCCATGGTGAAAAACTGTTGTAGGATCACAAATAAAAATAAGTGGCGGCTGCTTCATGGTGTAGTTGTACATCCAGAATATAGGGAATGAAGACAAACGGCTTGTGCCAAGTACTTATTTTGCCTTTGCTTGTGATAAAAGAAAAGCGCAGTAGGAAATCAGCTACCAGACTTGGGATCCATCTGTGCTAGCAAATCCCACACTCGCTGTGGTCGTGATGTGTGCTTTTGCTCTTACAAGTTTCAGATAGTCACTGAAGACTGAGACAAGAGAGTCAGTGTTTTTCAAATAGAGAAGCAGCGGTTCTGACCACCCTGTAATGACCAAGCTCAGTCTAATAATGTTTCTTGCTTTTCATCTTTTCTCTGTCACAGTTTCTTTCACTTACTTTCCCTTTTATGTATACACTTTCTCTGGGGAGAGAGATGTGGTCCTCTACCTGATGTAGAGCTAAAGTCAGTGAGATCAGTACTGCACTGACAGCCGTTCTTCCTGTGGATATAAATGTGACTTCAGAGAAGTTGGAGCTTGATGATACTTGCAAGTGAAATACTATCTTAAGGTTTTCATCATTGATATTGTAAACATTTATCTTGCTTAAACAAGCCAAGCGGACATCTCCAAAGTAGAAGCCTGGAGGATGGGAACACAATTGCGTGACCGTCACCCTCATGACCCACGGAAGTCATGTTCCATGATAGACCAGACACTGAGACTCCTGCAAAGATAGCAAAACCTTACTTCTGACCAGTTCATCTCCCTTCAGAGATGTCACTCATGTTAAACCTGGATGTTTGTCATTTTTTCCAAAGTTTTAATTAAGACTTTGAACTGAGGGGGCATTCTGAGCTGAAGGCATTCTGCCACTTCTTGCCTTCTTCTCAGGTTTTGTCTGGGAACTGCACAGTTACACACCCCTGATCCCTCTTGGTTTGTGTGGCTGGTGTCAGATAATCAGGATGAACATGGGTGGTGGTGGATGGCAGCATTATCTCCAGATGCCTACGGGCTGAGGATGGATGAGATGTGGGAAGAGTGGAGGGATAAGAATATAAGAGAAGGACTAATTAACCTCTAAGACAT
>NW_009718231.1:33634-37870 GCF_000703405.1 Apaloderma vittatum
GTCTGCACTAGTGAGGAAATGAGTTCCTGAGAGTTGCCAGAGCTATAAACAGAAGAAACTTCTCTCCTCCTGGAAATCCAGAACGGTGCCTAAATGAAGCCACAGCGTGTGCTCTGGCTGACCACTGGCAAGGCTGTGCTCTTCTTCCCCTTTTCCATGGCACACAAGGCTGTTCTGGTGCCTAACGCAGTTGCTTCTTCCCTCTTTTTTGTACTCTGAACAATGCTGATAAAGTCAAGTGTTAAGTGGGTGTTGTCCATTCCTGTGTCGAGCAAAGCATGGAACTTGTGAAAAACCCACCATGTTCTATAATTAAAGACTCTACTCAAACGCAGAAGGGAACTGCTTTAGTGTCACACAAGCAGTCTTCATTGGGGTGGTTCTTAATGTTTGAGAGCTTGGTTTGGCAACTAGAGTGATGTTCCTTTAACTCTATTTTATATGAATAATTTTTACTTAACTCAGGGAACTTCTTTTTTTCCCATAGGCAGATGAACTGAAACCAATAATACTGATGTCTCCTTGTTCCCTAAAGGTCAAACTGATGTGTTTTTTTTTTCCTTCCTGTGTCTCTGTACAGAAGTGTCAAGGAAGTGCTGTTAGAAGGACTGCTGGAGAAACAGAAGAGAGTACTGAGAAGAAGCAGCTCCACATCCAGGTGCAGAGTTACTTCTCCTATTTGATCTGTGGACATGCTTTCATTCATGGAAGAGCCTGCAGGGATTGGAATTAATCATCTGTTTTCTACCAGTTTCAAACAAATTCTGGGTTGCTTAAGTGGGAAAATCTGAGCATCACAAGAAAACGTTCAGCAAAAGTCTGTTTAAACATGGTCCACCGCAGGTGCCAGCTTGTAGCTCTCATAGCTGAGTTTAAAGAAATTTCAGGAACATCCTTTAATAGAAATCTAATTTTATAGCATAATCATTCTACCAAGCTCTGGCAATACCGAGTATATAATTGTATGTTCACTCATTCCTCTTATGTATGCTGATATTGAATTACATTTTTAATTACATGACAGTACACTAAATATCACATGCAGTATAACAGAATGTAAGGTAGTGATTCATCTGAAGACGATACAACCTAAAGGTGTTCAGCCCTTCCTAGGACTGGGCCCTATATATGTACAATAACTGCAGCTCAAAAGCTCAAAGCAGCAGTATAAATTATTTTTGCTTGACTGTGAGCTGTGCAGAGTTAACTATTGTCTGATTCAGTTGAACTATGAGTTTCCAGAACTGAATCTTTTTATGATATTAAACAGAGCTGATCTTGGATAAGTCAGTATCTCAGAACTTGTACCTGGAGCCCTGTCTGATGCTAGTTTTGCTAGTCAATTTCATTATTTTTTCCTGGTATTATACAGACCTATTTATGAAGGTTGATAAAGCTCTCAGAGCCCTCACACCTTTCTGTATAATTTGTGTGCCTCCACTGTTACAGGATGTGAGTGCTTTACATTCTTTGTATTCACTGTTCTGTTATAGTAATTCAGGAAGGCACAATTATCCTTGTGGAACAGCTGAGGAATTAGGAGCAGAGAAGTCAGATGCTAAATCCAGAGAAGTCTTAGGTAGGAATAAACACCTGAGTCTTGAACTTCTGCTCACTCTGTAGCTGGGGTTGCTCGGTCAGTTCCCCAGTTCCTCAATCTATAGTGGAGTTTGTAAACTGATATTCTTCTGTTTATCTTACTTGAGGTGCTTTATCTGGTCAATATTTTGATGGGTTTGGCCTTTGCATACAGCGAAAGACTTGTCAGGTGATGGTGGTTTCACTTTCTGCACAATAACTGAGTGGGTCAGGACCCAGGACGTTTACCTTTTCTTTAAACCCCATGTTTCTCACTCAAAAGGAGTATTCTTGCCCCCTCTCCCTGCCCCCAATAGCTTAACTATGTTTTGCAGTAGGAGTGTTCTTGTGCCTTCCCGTTTAAACTGTTCTACTCTATATGGAGTAGATCAGCTGAAATGTATTATGTATTGTTCTTCTGGTTTGAAATAAATGAGCTTTACAGCAAACAAAATGGCAATGAAAGTGGAGATGCAGGTGGGACCATAAAAGCCAATGAAGCTCCTTTCTGCTGGGCTCCCTTCCTTGCTGCCCGGGGAGGAGGTCACACGTCACTTGTTGCAAATATTTCCTTTGTAGCTGGAACGGACTCATCATAAGGCAAGTTACTCTGTTTGAGGAGGAGCCAGTCAAAGGACTGTGTCTGTACTGGTGTGTGTGGTTCCGTGTGAGAGACTTGGGTGGAGGCTTAGATTGAGAAGAAGCCCAGTTGAGAACACAACTAACAGTGAAAAATAAACCTATTCAATTAATTCCAAGTCAGGTTAAGAGAGAAGCTTGCTAGGTGTCAGTGGCCTGTTTACCTGCTTATGTCATTTTCTAGCAAGCACCAACTTAAAGTGGTTAATAAGCAGTCTCTTCGTTTGATTGAAATTTAAACAGCATGCAATTTTCCCTGTCAGTTTAATTTATGTGAAATATTCTGCCAAACTCTGGAATTTTGTGCTGGAGACGCATAAATGTATCCTCTTCCCTGTGTTCTTCTAATAAGAACATCAGACAACACCCTGTACATACTTAGCTTTGAAAAGACAGAATGGTGAAACTAGTTTCATAGAGTTGCTGTCTGAGAGAATACCATTCTTCAAACATCCTGGATATTAAATGTTTCTGCTTGCTCCTTGGGAAATTAAGTAGTAAAACAAGCTTGTGTGGATGTGAAACCAGTTATAGATGGCTTCTAGCTGAAAGTGAGTTGCCTACTTTTAAATGGTCTTAAAAGTGTGGCGTTTTTTTCACACAATGAAGTAGTTTCTGTTTGGTTTTAACATGGGAGCTGATGATCCTTTCCTGTTGGAAAGATGTAGCCAGTGTTTGGGAAGATGAGGACCTCGGTGTTCCAGAAGCTGAAGAGCTTCAGCTCACTTCATTTACCTGTTCCGGAAGGTGCTGACTCACAAGCAAGTTCAGGTCTTGCAAACAGCAATAAGAATCTCTTGAGCTCGAAAGAAATATTTGATGTTTTTAAAAAATGGAGTACGAGACTGTTCCCATTGAGAACTGCACGTCATCTTTAAAATCCTGAATATTTTATGGGTCCTGACCCCTGTTTGAAAGTAAGAGTGCTAAAAGTGAACTGTGAATTGACAGCTGAGATGATCAGCTGCTAAGTATAGATTTAAGAGCCTGCCTTTAGTACCCTTGGTTTTGGCTGATACTTACAGTCTATGCAGATTCCTCTCTTTGCAAAAATAAATTCTATATTAATTCAAACTAACCACAGATATTTATGGTCTACTCAAGTTAGGATTCATATGGCAACTATGCTTTCATTTCTTTTTAGGGCTCTCTAAGCAAGCAAATTTTCCTGGGGTAATGCTGCTTATCAGTGGAACCTTGTATGAAAATTTTTGTTTGCTGAAATCATATCTGATAGTGTCATATTCCTTTCATTGATTCTCAGGAAATGGAAGACATGGGCTTCAGCAGTAGCTCAAAGGTGAGATGTGCCACATAGGCATATGTGGTATAGAAAAGGTTTTGGAGGAAATGAGATTGGTTTTCAGTCCTCATTTTCCTAGTTGTTGTTCAAGTGGATATTGCCTACAAAACCTGGGATCCCTGGAAGTAGAAGCACAAATGCTGTTAGTTCAGACAAGGCTTTTGCATGGAGTTAAAATGGAAGCAAATCAGTCTTGTGTGTGCCTTGAACTACTGGTAGGAGAATATAAAGCCTTATAAAAAGCTATTCTATGGTGGCTGACGTAAAAATGATGACAGTATAGAAAAGTGCATTGCAGACAGCCTTGCTGCTCCTGTAACATTGCCTTCATTAGAAAGTAACCCGAGTTACTGACTTGGAGGTATCATCTAAGTTGTGATGTAGTTGCTTGAAGATTGCTAACACAATAACAGATTTAGAGCAAGGAAATAAAACTAAAATGGAAACTCAAATGGATTTGTTTACTTGAGGAAGGGATCCTACCATTAGATGATTGGAAGGTATTTGATTTAATGAGATAGAGGACACAGTTGTTTTCTAGGTGGATGTACAACCTTGGTCAATTTGTCAATCGGAATCAGTTTGAAATGGAAGTATCTAGAATTCACTTCATCTTGCATGACTTAGGTCAAATGTATGAAAGCCTTTATTTTCTATTGTACAGCAGTTCAGCACAATGGTTGGTAAAAAAGCTATTATTATTATTATTATTATTA
>NW_009718232.1:0-279 GCF_000703405.1 Apaloderma vittatum
GCAACGTCGCATCCCTGCCTGCCTCCTGCCTGCAACTGCCCCGCCGTGAAGGCAGGGGGGCAAGGGGGGACCCCCAATGCTGCCCATGATTGGAGAAGTTTGGGGTTGGCTTGGGACACACAGGTGGGACATCCCTGTCCCGCAGGCTTGGGGCCATGTGACTCTGCATTGGGGGTTTTTGCTTTTTGGTTTCATCTGCTCTGTGAGATGGGGAAGCCTCCGCGGGTCTGCAGCCCCTTAGGGACCTGTGTAGGGGGGTGCTGGGGGCGGCTACGGGGG
>NW_009718232.1:450-952 GCF_000703405.1 Apaloderma vittatum
GGGTAACCCAGCCCCCATGGGTCCTACCCGCCAGCTGTGCTGAGCTGGGGAGTACCAGCAGTGGGTGAGACCTGGGGTGCTCCCTAGCACGGCGGCGCTTTGGCGAGTGATCCTACCAGAGGCTGGTGCAAGGGCTGGCATGGCCAGCTGGTAATTTTGCCATTGCCTAAACTAAAATCCATGGGGAAAAATAAAATAAATAATAATTAAAAAAAAACAAATACACACACACACACACACACACAAAAAGAAATAACAGAAAGAAAAAACCCAACTGGATTAATAATTCAGGCTGGCGAAAGAACAAAACCCTCCAGAATCTACCTTCCATTATGTGCCCACAAACCACATGAAATGGAAAAAGGAAAGAACAACAAAAAAGCCCGACAACCCTGAGCCTCGGCCACAGGCCCAGATGTGCGGGGGTGCTGGGTGGAGGGGACGGGATGCAGGGATGGTCCCTCGTTGGGGAGGGAGTCCAGTACCCTCCCACTGCCAGGGG
>NW_009718232.1:1075-3185 GCF_000703405.1 Apaloderma vittatum
CCTACAAACCGCCAAAACCCAAAAGCCCCTCCCCCAGCCACAAATTGCAGGGGAGATTCGGGAAGGAATTTGCTGCCAGAAAAACAGTCGCAGGCTGGAGGTTAAATATTTGGGACGGGGACCTCTGGGTACTTTCTGGCCCATGACTGGGTGGAAGGGAGGATGCTTTCTTTAGCACTGGGCTGGGGCAGGGCTGTGAGGGACAGTAGGAAATAATTATAACTACAAACAGGTAATTGCAGCCCCCTTTCCAAAAGAAATCCCTTCGAAGGCTCTTTTCCCAGCCCCTCCAGGATCAGCACCGCATCAGCACGGAGCGGGGGGACCCAGGCGCATCCCTGTCTCCCCAGGCTCCAGCCGGCCCCGGCCAGCGACTCCTCGTGCTGGTGAAGCAAATGAAAACATTTCATCTGCTGCTTACACCAAGCCCAGGAGCAACATTTCCTTAGTCTTCCCAAACTGAGAAACAGAGAATTGCTAGAACAGCCCCCTTCTCTCTCACTCCACACCTGTAACATCACAATTTTTTTGTTTGTTTCGTTAAATAAATTGTCAGCACAGCGTGGCTCCAAGCCCCGCTTCAGCTGCTACTGTGCCAATATAAACTTCTGATTTTCTCTTAAAAGTTTCCCCACAAAGGTGTTTTCCATGGGGGCAGGAAGGGGGCTGGGAGAGGAGCCCTGCCCCGCCGCGGTAGGCTTGGGCTCAGATGGAAATCATTCTATCTTAATCCCACCCTGGAAAAACTCTCCCGCCTGCCCAGTTTCCATCTCTTGTGGTTTTGGAGCCGGTTCATGCCCCGGTGGCAGCACAGGGAGGGTCTTGCCCTGACAAATAGGGTGCTGGTTTTGGGGTGTCCATCACTTAACGGGGATATAGGTTTAAACGCGCCCTGTAGGTCACGAGATAGAGCCCAGGTGAGGGTTCTGTGTCTCTGTTTCCCTGTCCTGCCCTCCTGCAGCAGCGCTGCTCCAGTGACCTGCAATAAATCCCCCTTCCCCCGGGCTGAAAGAGGAAAATCTCCATAAAAACACTTTTAACTCCAAAGTCTGGGCTCTCAGTAGGACCGAGCACAGCAGAGCAGGGCTCTGGCAGCTCCACCTGGTGAGAAGGGACCGGGAATCCTATAACTTTGGACACCAGGGAAGCAAGCATTAATTGAGCTGTGTTAACGAGCCGGTAGCCAGAAGGCAAAAGCTTTTAGCGTGGGAGTGGAGTGGCCCTGGGATGTGGAGCAGCGGCAAGACAGGGACCCCACTAAACCCACAAGGCTGGGAAAGCAGCAAAACCCTTGCCCTGCGAAAATCAAAAAATATATATATTTTTTCTTTTTTTTAAAAGAAAATATATAAAAAGCACAGGCGCAGTAATGCAAAAGCTATATGTGGTTTGAAATCCCCGGCTCGGCTCATGCCAAAGGAATTTCCAGGCCTGGTTTAGATCTGATTCAGCAAACCTCGTATAACGGCGTGAGGCGTGCGGTGGAGCCGGGGCGCGACAGCCCCTGCCCGCCCCAGCCTCTCCCCGGGGAGCCCCATGAAGGAGAGGTTGGCTTGTAAAGTCTTAATTTTTATTTATTTCTTTTTAATGCCTCATTCCTGTAGAAAATGAGGCAGTTACCTTCATGGGGAGGGATGTGTGCAGCATTTGCAGGGGTTTTGCTCCAATTTCTGCACAAGGCATCGACCCAGCGGGTACAGGATCAGGCCCTGGGGGTGATTCAGCTCCTAAAGGTTTCACGAATTTGCTGGCTGGGGCTGAAGGGAGAGACTCTCACCATGGGCACAACCCTCTCTAGCTACTGGAGAATCCACACAGAGGGGTGGCTCCTCTGGGGACCGGGCACGTCCCCAGCCCCGCTCTGCTGGTGGGGGCTCCGGCAATGGGAGAAACCTCCCAGGAGCGAATAAGTCCGACAAAACAAAGAGGAACGGCCAAAGTCGTGGTGTCCCAGCGCCACGCGCTGCAGAGGATGGTTTCTCTAGGCACAAATAGGAAGAAAAATGAGCCGTGTGGCCAATTAGCTCCCCTGTGACTCACTCCAAGGGCTGGGAATTTTCTTTTTTTTTCCGTGGCTAAGAGTTCCCAGAAACGGGCGAGCCGTCTGTCT
>NW_009718233.1:0-9666 GCF_000703405.1 Apaloderma vittatum
GTCCAGCCCCCCTGCCAGAGCAGGATCACCGCCCCCCTCCCCCATGACACCACCACCCCTTTTCTTCCATAGGGAAAAAAAAAAAAAAAAAGATGCATTTAATGAAGTCTACACTTAATACGAGAGAAGGAAGGGAAAGGTGTATCCCTCCGGCTGGCGGCAGAGAGGCCGTCGTGCTGCTGGAGCTGTGGGGCTGCCCGCTGCTGCCGCTTGTGCCTGTACAAAGCCCAGCCTGGGGAGGGGGGATCAGTACTGAAACAGTGGCTTAAATGTTTTGTGGAGGACAGAAGCCTAACTTTGGACAAGGTGTCAAAATCTAAAGGTGAAACAAAAGGGGCATAGACAGAGAGAAGATAAAGTTTCTGTATGTATAGCTTCCCAGAGATAGCATCAGTTTCTGTCTGGGTAGATTCTGAAAATCCCTATTTTTGCCTGGTGTCGCAGGGCCTGTGACATTCTGCTGGAAGTACACCAAGTGCAGCTTGGTTGAAAGGACACAAAGCTGTGTGCTCAGAAGACTGGTATGTATCCATAGTGTATGCCCACATCAGCTATATGGCACAACTGCAGTTTTGAGTGATGTCAGCCTTTTTGCTTGTATGCGTGTATTTTTGACTGGGTAAAATGCGTGCCACATACTTCACCAAAATACTGATTTCCTCTGGTGGAAGTATGGTATACCTAGATACTGAGGTGTAAGGGAGGGCAGCGGTTAGTGGAGAGATGATACAATAGCCAATGGACACACCTTTACCTTCTGAATGCTCTGACACAGTAGTCAAACATGACTTAGGAAAGTGTAGTGTTGTTTATAACACTTTAAGTAATGATTTATTTTTTCTCACCAGGAGGAAGGAGCTTGTTTGTCTTCAGTTGCAATGTGTTTTCTTCTCCAGAGTTGGGACCATGGCTGTTGACTGGATTGGTTTTGCGTATGCTGCGATGCTGGCTGTTGGAGGTGTTGTAGGATACACTCGTAAAGGTAAATACTGGGCAGCAGGATTTGGAAATGAAGCATTTACGTTTCCTCTTTACTACACTTTGTAAAAATAAAAATGTGGTGAGACATAAAGACTTTGCTATAATGAGCACGATTGCATCTTAAATCCATCCTGCACTGCTAGAAATGAGCCAAGTCTCATGAGATTTACTTGGGTCAACAAGCATTTATGTAGTCACTTTTTTTCTGTTAATCTAACTGATGAGTTTGTTTTCAGGGCAAAAAAAGACTGTCATGTTACCTTTGACCTTCACTGTATTTTGAGCCTTCTCATTTCCTGATAAATCGTTCCCATGTTGAGCACAGTATGTGATCTTTCATTAAAGCATATTTTCTACAGAGGCATCCAGGCTCAATTCCGAGCTTCCCAGATGCACACTGGAAAGAAGTCACTTTACTTAAATATTCTGATTTAATGGTTAATGGTGTCATACTGTTAGAATTGTGCATTTTCACTCTAAAATAATCAGACAGGCTTTAGGGTATTGTGCACTGCAAAGAGCATTTTCCGTATTTCAGTTGTCCGGGCAGACCTCTCCGTGAGCAGCGCCCTGCCAGAGCCGAGCACGGCGTCCCAGCAGAGGTCGCAGCAGTACCGGGGACGGGCAGGCAGCAGCTCCGGGCTTGTCCCTCTTAACTCTCCCACAAAGTGCAACGTCCCAGCAGCGCATCCGCCCGTTTTATTCTCCATCCCGATTCTTGTGATTTACGGTCGCTGTTTCTCTACGCTGCATGCACACGCCTCGCTGTTAGACACGTGGCTTTATACTTGACTTTCGGAAAATGCTGTATTTTTTGTTTGCACCCAGCTGCACTCACTGACTTTCCCATTCACTTGTTCTCTTCACTCTTTAATAGTTGGTCAGTCCTTATGGCAAATCTACTTTTTTTTTTTTGGTAATGATTTCTATTTTCTGCAAATTCTCGATTAAAAATATCCAGTATAGCAGGACAGGGAGCTAAATGACATCTGGGAGTCTGTATTCTTTATTTATAAACATTCTGGGATCACCTTAAGCCAGGTAATGCCTGCTGTGCTGATTCTACACTTTTATCATGCCACACCAAGTCAAATACCTATTTAGAAACCAAAGTATATTACCGAAACTCTGGGCTTTGTGAACCAGTTTTGTAATAGCACTGAAAGGAGTTGCTGAATTGCTTTTAAAAGCCATATTTCATCTTTATTGCCATGTAGTTGTTTTTTACATCTTTGTTAGTTAAATGTGATGTTGGTGATATTTCTTTGTCCAGGACTGGTGTCAGACTGAAAGGCGTATGACTGCATGGGTTGTCCAATTTATCCTGTGTATAATAACACATTTTGACCATTTTTGAGACTCCCAAGTGCTGTAAGATATAGTTAAAATCAACAGACAGTTCAGAGGAATTACAGAAATGTTTCTAAAGGTATGTATGGTAGAGAAAATAGTAAATTTTTTTTTTTCTTTGAGGATTATTTTTCCCACACTGAAAGTAGTACTAGATCCCATTCATCAGCCTCTAATCTAACTTTGCCCCTAATGCCATGCAAGAGAACGACTCGGTTACAGAAATATTACCTCTCTATTCACACTGAGTGAGCTAGCTACTAGATAATACCATGTAGAGAGAAACTACTGTTGTAAAGGTGGAACTTACAGACAATATATTGAGAAATGACACTTGAATGGTTTTCTTGCAGGTAGTAAAATCTCTTTAGCTGCGGGTCTCACCTTTGGTTCTGTGGCTGGTTATGGAGCTTACTGCGTAACACGTGATCCGAGAAATGTGAAGATATCATTATGTAAGTGTTTTACTACAGTAATCAAAGAAACTGACAAGAGCAAGGTCCTCAAAAGCAGCTTCCTGAACCGCACATTAAATTCTCCTTTTTATTAATTTTCAAATGTTGCTTTGGTTTAAATGCTAGTTTTTAAATAGAGTTTGGCACTTCACTTTAGCTTGCAAAATTCCAGACCTTAACTGTGGAGCCTTTTGCAAGGTAAGGCAGATCCTTTACACAAAGCCAGCAGGTGTGTGTTACCACCTGGCAGCGCCTCATTTTATTAGATGGTTACTTAACATGGCAAATATTGTGAAATCCAGCTGAGAAACATGGGAGTGTACTGGAATAAAATCATTAGCACTACAGATTAGAATGTAATTTGAGAAGTAAAGTTAAGCGTGGGATCCAGTCTTTCGTAACGTAATGTATCCTCAGCTCCCAATGCACACATAGCTTGACTTGGTGGTTTTTTTCTTTGCTGCTAAAATAGACAGGATGCAAACTATGCAATAATTATCATGTTAGCTAGTTTGCCATGAAACCCTCATGGCAAACAAGGAATTACAGTCTTGTCAGGGAAACATTAATCTCGCAGAACTGATTTGCCGTAAGAGCTATTAGGATTTTCTCTCTCATGGTTTTAGCAAAGGTGGCTTAGGCTGTGGTTTCACATGCAGAAATGCATTTAAAATACATTAAATCCATATTGTGTGAGTACACAGTCACTTTTTCTGAACATAGTTAAAATTTATGGTATATACCTTTTATACTGGCTTTGCGCTTTACACCAGACACATTGTAAAAAGTTCCATTTCAAAAAAATTTCGAATAGCATTGTGAGCAAAGTATGCTTCCACCGTGTTCTTTAGTAAAGGTGCTAATGGCCTGATCTGCATCCATTTTAGGATAGCCTGAAATTGGATATTTCAGTTTTGCCACAATGACCGTGCTCAGATTAAGTTATCCCACTGTTAAAAAAAACCAAACAAATCAACCTTGTTTGGAATGAAGACCTAGCCCCAAGTATATGTAAGTTTGTAGTCATTCAGTGTGAGGTGCTTTTAAGTAGCATATGGTATTTTACTTTTGTGGGACAATTAAATCGCTAATTTGGATACAGAATTTGTGGAGGGGATTAATTAAAACTTACTAAATGTTGCCTGTTTTCCTATTCCCTTGTTTTGGAAGGACTAATACAAAATATCCACTAGTGTGCTTGTGAATGGTAGATACAGTAAAATGCTGTCGATTTTGTGCCTTTTGTCGAGCTGTAGGCATGTGAGGAGTTTGTCTCAATGGGAGAAATGTGTATTATTAATTTAGTAGAAATTATGGCAATACAAATGAGATAGAATTCACTACACTTGCCTTAGTTCTTGTTATGTAGAGTAAAAGAAGCAAAGATTTTTTAAAGCAGTTTTAGTGTAGAATGTTTACAAAACAATGTTCTAATTGCCTAACACCTAAACATATGTTTAGTCTCAGCTGTGAATGGTTGGCCTCTTCAAGATCCACCCGTGCTGAATGAAACAAAGAAGGAGGTCTGAACTAACTCTGGGAATTTTTGCCTAAAGTGATTTAGAAAATATTTGTACAAAGCACTCTGCCAGAGCCAACCATATAGGCTGGTTTTAATCTCTTTCAGGCTGATGTATCTCAATCTGGATGAGAGTGTCTTCTGGTTTTGATATGCATAGATATCTCAAATGAATAAAGAACTTGGTAAAACGATTTTGGGGAAAGGGAGAGTTAGACACACTCGGAAGCATCTACAGGTCCACAACTTAAAAACCTCTGGTGGCTACTGTATCTGCTGCTTTCAGAATAGCAAGGGGTTTCCGTAAGAAGTGTGTCTTGCTTTTGTAGAAAATTAGAATGTTTTCACTTATGCCTAACCTCCCAAAGTGCTAAAGGCAGCTAAGGCACAAATGAAAGAAGGAAGTTAGGTGCATGGACTGCTCTGAACTTAGAAACCAGTAAATTGCAGTGTAACACGAAACAAGTACCTAAGCCTTTAAAACATTAGAAGATAAGTTTAAAAAATAAATTGCCCTCTAAACCCATAATTATCTATAGTATTTATGGCCTATGCAAGAGTCTCCTGCAATAATGTAGGTAACGTTTTAGTACAAGACCTTGATAGTAGGATTCTTGTAACTTGCCCTATGTACAAAGATATACAGATACTCCAGGGCAAAAGTATACAGGTACTCCAGGGCAAACTTTCTTAGTTGTTCTATAAATTATTCTTTTAGGCATTTTACTATTCCCCCTGAAATTAGCCCTGTGCTTTCTTTAGTACTCTAATGCATTTTTATGTGTTTGGAGTAGGTGTAGAAATTTAGACTTCAGTGTGCAACAGTTAGTGCTATTCAGAGTGCAAGCTGATGCACCTCATTTATTGACTTTCTGATCTGAATCTGATTTACTGAATTGAATTTGGCTTGATTTGTTGAATTTTTTGACTGATTTAAGGTGAAATAATAAATACCTAGCACTTACAAGGTCTAAAACTGAACATCTTAAAAACTCACAGGCACGTATGAAAAGCTAGACACTAGTAACTGGAAAAAACAACATTGCAGAGTGAACATGTTTTGTGGCTTGTAATTAGTTGTAGATGTACTTAGCGCTCTGGCAAGATGCAGTGCTGTGGAATAGTCCACTCTTCAGACATTCCTGAGAGGATCAAGGCTATGGGACCAGAAAATAAGAGCAATGGGTAATGGAGCATAGTAGGGGTTTTTTTGCAGGATATGTTTAATGAGTGCACATGCATAGCTGGTCTTGTTTTTAAGATGCTTGTAACTGTCAGAGCTTGTTTTATAATTAGTTTAAAACTAATTCTTGACCCCTGCGATCTCAGGAGTAGACCATGGAGTTTGTAGAGAATTATCCAAATGGTTTAATTGCTCCGTAAAAAAAGGGAATAAATTTGGGCAACTGCCATTACTTTGGCTGCAAGAGTGATAAAGCCTAGGAGCTGCCCATGAGGAGTCTTGCCTCTCTGCCCACTCTAGGAAGCATGTTGGGTGACAGTTATTTACTGAAGCTCACTAACTTTGCAGACTCTTGTGTATTCTCATCAGTCTTCTCATTTATGTAGCACTCTGCCAGCCACCATTCAGTATGAAATCTCCATGCCTGATCCATTCATTGCTACCTCTGTTATTAGGTACAAACTGCTCTGGGAAGAAAATGCCATTTCTTTCATGATGTTTGTTCTCTGCTTCTTGCACTGCATTTCTTGCCCTCTTTGTTAGAGACAAGGAGAGTTCGTTCCCTCATAGGAGAAAGAAACAAGGGAACTTGTGGTCATGATGGAGATGTTGAGAGTCATATTCTGTAGCAAAAACAAGGGGCAAACCTTCCAGTCTGTTTTTTAAGGCTGAGTAAATACAGAGCTAGCATTCTAAAATGAAAACAGATAAAGTAGGATGTTCTCAGTTCTTGAATAGAATCATAGAATGGTTTGGGTTGGAAGGTACTTAAAGATCATCTAGTTCCAGTCCCCCTGACATGGGAGGTTCCACTAGACCAGGTTGCTAAAAGCCTCATCCGGCCTGACCTTAAACACTTCCAGGGAGGGGGCATCCGCAGCTTCTCCTGGCAACCTGTTCCAGTGCCTCACAACCCTCACAGAAAAGAATTTCCTACTACTGTCTAATCTAAATCTACCCTCTTTCGATTTGAAACAGTTACCCTTTGTTCTATCACTGCACACCCTGTTAAAGAGTCCCTCACCATGTAGCCCCTTTCAGGTACTAGAAGGCCACAAGAAGCCTTCTCTTGTCCAGGTTGAACAGCCTCATTGCTCTCAGCCTGTCATCACAGGGGAGGTGTTTCAGCCCTCTGATCATCTTCATGGCCCCCCTCTGTACTTGCTCCAACAGGTCCATGTCCTTTTCATGTTGGGGGCCCCAGAGCTGGACACAGAACTGCAGGTGGGGTCTCAGGAGAGCAGCGTAGAGGAGGAGAATCGCCTCGCTCGACCTGCTGGCCACACTTCTCTTGATGTGGCCCAGGATGCGATTAGCTTTCTGGGCTGCAAGCGCGCATTGCTGGCAACTGAAGTTGCTGGGGAAGGGGAACCTCAGTCCATCAGACTCCTGCCAGTTTGATGCCAGTGCCAGCAATAGATGCCCAGAGTCTGGAGAGGGATCACGGGTCAGCAGGAGAGCTCCTGGAGAGCAGCACAAAGGAATTACAGCCAGTAAGTCAGCTTCATTGGGGGCCTAACTTAAACGCCTCTACACACATAGCACAGGGAATAAACAAGAGGAGTTAGAAGCGTGTGTGCAGCTGCAAAACCATGATCTTTTTGGTGTCACAGAGATGTGGTGAAATGGCTCTTGTGACTGGAGTGTCAGAATAGAAGGATACAGGCTTTTCAGGAATTGACAGGCAGGGGAGATGAGGCGATGTCGCCCTTCATGTCAGTGAACAGTTGGAGCATGTGGAGCTCCACCTAGAGATGGATGACCAAGAGCTTATGAGTCAGGCTTAAAGGGAGGGCAGGGGCAGGTGACATTACAGTGAGGGTCTGCTACAGGCCATCTGACCAGGAAGACCCAGTGGATGAGGCCCTCCTTAGACAGATCGGATCAGCCTTCTGTTCACAAGCCCTGGTCGTCTTGGGGGTCTTCAGCCACCCCAGTATTTGTTAGAGGGACAGCACAGCAGGGCATAAGAAACCAAGAAGGTTCCAGGAATGCGCTGATGATAACTTCCTTCTCCACATGATAGAGGAGCCAACAAGGAGAGGTGCTATGCTGGACCTTGTTCTCACCAACAAGGAGGGGCTGGTGGGGAACATGAAGTTCGAGGGCAGCCTTGGCTGCAGCAACCATGAAATGGTGAAGTTCAAGACCCTTAGGGCAGTGAGGAGGGCGCACAGCAGGCTCACTACCCTGGGCTTCAGGAGAGCAGACTATGGCCTCTCAGGGACCTGCTTGGTAAAGTAACATGGAATAAAGTCCTGGAGGGAAGAGGTGCCCAAGAAAGATCAGTTAGAAAACAGCTGCAATGATCTAGGGTGCTGGGATTTATGAGACACTATTCCTGTAATTCAGCATACATGTTACTTTTAGGAAGAAGATTCTTCCTACTTTATTTGTCTTCCCATGAATGTAGATACGGGGGGGGGTAGAATTCACTGTCTTACAACCTTACTTAGTATCTGTGGAGTAGGATTTAGCATTGTGCTGCACCTTATTTGTAGCTGAAAGAAATCATAGCAATGTCATTTGGAAAAGGAAGAATGTTTTTATAGACCCTATCTCCGATTGAATGTTTTATTAAATTACAGTTCATAGCAAAACATAGTAATGGCTTTTGAAAACTCTTCATGTTCCTGAATGGTCCACCAGGAGAAGAGAGAACATAAATGTATTGAATTGTCTTTTACAGTTTCAGCTTTTCTTTTGACCATTATAATGGGAATGAGGTTCAAGAGGTCCAAGAAATTAATGCCAGCTGGAGTAGTAGCATGCCTGAGGTAAACATATACTGAGGATCTTAATGTAAAGATTACACTGGTTTTCAAATATTACCATTTGTCACCTGCTTCAGGTCAGTATTAGTGGAAGTTTCTATCATCCAACAACTGTATGGGTTAAATGAAATTAACACATTAAGTGAAGTGAAATCAGTTTGGAGATCACGGTCCTGTTTCCAGTGAACAGTTTTTTCCTCTCACTAGGCAGATACATCTGATATGGACTGACTTGCTCAGCACAGAAGAGAGAGATCCATTACATATTAATGCATATTACATATTAATGTATATTGATAAGGCTTTTGGAAGAACCTGAGGTAAGCCTCAGTGTTTTCAAGCACATATAGAAAAAATTCTCAGGAAACACCATCATCTTAAAAAAACCCAACACCTGGATTTTTCAAAACTATTGGAAGTGCAGCACCTTTGAAAACCAGGACATTTTTGACCCGACCTAAGAACGTTGGTCGGTGTTACTGCAAATTATGGTGTGTCTAACCATTCTAATTGCTTTATTGCTGCTGTTTATTTTGGCATTCGGGAAAACATAATTTGCTGTACTTATTATTTTGGAACTAGATTATGGACTAAGTTGAAACTTTTTTCACAGTGAGTCTTTTTTTCTAAGTCTGTGACTCAGAACAGTTTCCAACTGTATGTCAGAATCTCTGTTTTCTGAAGGAGTGACTGTTGCTTCATTGTTACCAGTCGTAAAACCATTAACTATTTTACTCCAATTACATACAGGGAGAATACAATCAGGTACTAATTGTCAACATTTAAGAATCTGGACTTAAACTGTAAAATGTTGATTTTCATTGAGAATCACTTTTCAAGCTCAGGTGCACTGTGTGTTAGACACAGGCCATAGATTTAGACATTTTAAAAGATTGCTTACTGGAGGCTCTAGTGTCAGGTATTTATGATTGCACTGTTATTTAATAATGACTTTAAATGTTTTCATTCATGCACAACCATATTTATGGGGTTTTGTTCTGTTTGGGTTTTTTGCAGCCTTTTGATGATTTTGAGGCTTGTTTTTATGCTACTGTAGGAGAATGTAGCAACTTAGGAACCAAAGTGTGACCGCCACGTCCACCGAACAAGCAGGCAAGCTCTCCATACTTGCACACAAGTCTTACATTGCGTTTATCTTTTCTGTAAAAGATCTGTACTTGTTATTTGATTATTGACATTTGCGGATATTTTGCAAGCTTTTTTAAAAATGACAACAAGTGTTTTGTTGATTATATATTTTGATCCACTTCAGTTTAAGCAGTCTGTTAACTCCAGGGATCTTTCTCTGTATGTTTGATCTCTTTCAGGGGTGCTGGGTGTCCCAAGAAATTGAGTTAGCTTTGCACTGTTTATCTGAGAAAAGAATATATATTAATAAATTAT
>NW_009718234.1:0-257 GCF_000703405.1 Apaloderma vittatum
CTTCCCTTCAGGGTGTCAACCACTCCACAGAATTTGGTGTCATCGGCAAACTTGATGGGGATGCACTCTATCCCACTGTCCATGTTACCGACGAAGATGTTAAACAGCACCGGTCCCAGTACCTATCGTTGCAGGACACCACTAGTCACTGGTCTCCATTTGGACATTGGGCCATTGATCACAACTCTTTGAGTGCAACCACCTAGCCAAATCCTTATCCATCAAGTGGTCAATCCACCAAACCCATACCCTTCCAG
>NW_009718234.1:391-747 GCF_000703405.1 Apaloderma vittatum
AGACGGCCGCCAAGTTTGTTAGACATGACTGGCCTTTGGTGAAGCCGTGTTGGCTGTCACCCGTCACCTCCTCTATATCCATGTGCTCTATTAGCTTTTCTGGGATGATCTGCTGCATTATCTTGCCAGGCACAGAGGTGAGACTGATGAGTCTATAGTTCCCCAGATCTTGCTTTTTCCCTTTTTGGAAGATGGGGGTTATATTTTCTGTTTTCCCTCTCCAGACTGCCACGATTTCTTGAATATGATGGAAAGTGGCTTAGTGACTTCATCTGCCAGTTCTTTCAGGACCTGTGGATGGATCTTCTCAGGTCCCACTGACTTCTGCACCTTCAGGTTCTTTAGATGGTTCTGAA